>NW_023458556.1:3534942-3545017 GCF_013731165.1 Rhagoletis pomonella
CAATGCCAGAATTTGCACAATTCTTCATAGCTGAATTGCTGAATATTTTAACTGCATTACCAACGTACCTAGAATCGCGGTGACAAGAACTAGTAACATTTTTTTGGTAATAAAATTTCCCGGTTACAAAATTTTCGGTAACGCGCAGAATAGACCTGTCAGAGAGAATTCAGCCTACCGAATGGCCTTCAATTTTTATGATTTTTGACAAGCAATGTGTGTAAGAAAATGAAAGGCAAGGTTGATCGAGTGTCGTTAGCGTAAAAGCAAAAGTCGAGCTGTTTCCTATTAAATTGCTTGTTAGTATGTACTCGGATGTATTTTCAAGGTGTTATTTATTTTCTTTTTGGCGGTCAGTCCGACAAAAATACGTTTTAAAAGCCATCTTACAAATGGTAATATCAAGATATAAAAAGTCTACACAAATATTGCCTCTGATAGAACGTATGTAATACATATTATCCTGTGAAGACGGCCAGTGAGGAAACGGGGCTGGTGAATGGCTGCTCTCCAACCGGTTGGAGTTATATAAATGGGTGATGGCAACCCCGGACCGCCTCGAACATTCGATTTTGACAACCTCCTTTGCACTGCGGCAAATTCCCATTGGAAAAAATAACGGAACTGCTCCAATTGCCGCAGAGTCCGTTATTTTTCCATAATTTACCGCAGTGCAAGGGTATAAAACCTGCGGGCCACGCATAGTCGGCCATTTATATGTCAAGTATTCGATTGAGCAGTGAAACACGCGATTTAAGTGAAGAACGGGCTAAACTTGTGTCGTGCGGTTAATTTAATCAAAACGCATTAAATATTGAAATAAAAAAAAGATAAAGTTGTGCAAATATAAGTGGTAAGTGCACATTTATATGAAAGTTTACTAGGAAAAATTATCCAATACGGAACCAGGCTTAGAAAAAAATAAAAATCAGGGTGTAGAGCGGGTCCCCTTGATTCTAAATCCGAAACCCTATTCCTACGGGGGCTTATAGTTTTAAAGAATTTGCATCGAAAATTAAAAAAAAAAAAATAAAAAAATGTCAGATTCAACCTGCTTTGTAGACCTAACAAAAAAAAAAGCAAAAAAAGCTCTTTACAATTAGCGGAGTTTTATTATATGCATTCAACATACATACAAAGTAGTAAAAGTGTAAAACGTGATTATGTGTCCTTATTTGTGGGGTAGTTTCTTTAAAACGTATACGCTGTTAGCGCAATTGCGTTGCGCAGCGCTGTGTTACCCACACCTAGTGTTTACTTTTGTTTGTGAAATGTGGGAAAACAATTTAAACACATTTATAAACGCGTTTCACGTAATTACTTAATTGCAAGGTATTACGAATGCATAAAGGATGGCATATTACTATAAATATAGTAAGTGATATGTGACGTGTTAAATTAAAATTTGGTGATAGTAGTCGGGATATTTTAACAACCAATTAGCAACAACAAGATGAAAGTTATAAATTCGGTGAAGAAGACCTCCATTAGTATCCCCACCGAGATAAAAAAAAAAAAAATCTGTATACTTTGAAAGATATAGCTATTGGTTCCGTAATGTAAATCTCCGGCATTTGCTAGTGCATTATTGGTGCGGTGGAGACTCCGAAAAGTTAGGACTCACAAAAGTAAGGTGGAGAATGTATGAAGTATCCACACACCCTTCATATATTTAACATGTAAATACACTATGGCCATTCATCTGGGCGCATATGTGCCTCGTGATCGCGTAAACCCCGTAAACTTACTAAATTTGGTATGGAATACCGATTCATTTACGAGCGCGGATGCGAGGCATTTACGAGTTTATATGAATACCCTGACTGTGGTTTTTTCTTTATTACACACGTACCGGGTTAACTTTTCTGAGTCTCAACTGCATTAATAAAGTGAAAATAGTGACTAGATAGGTAAACACATCTGGATCTCAACCATCGTATATATATGCTATATCGAGCACCAAAAGCATCGGAGCTACCCCATCAGGGAGAAGCCTACACCTGCCACCCCCGTGCGCCCCCAATCGCGGGCGTTGCGGGAGCAGCAAACCGCCATATGAAGAGATAGCTAGGTGCATTTTCATTACATCACGATTTATATATACGTTATATTATTACCTGATTTTACATTTTATATATGTGTGTATACTAATTAAATATATACCATTAATCAACAGCAACCCGCCAGAGAGGGGGCATCAACCGGGGTGAGCCCCCGGGTACACCAGAGGCCGACTAACAACAACAACGGGCGGCAACAGCTACTCTGACCAAACAACGGTTCTCACAGAAACAGCCCTTCCAACAACGCAACAACAACAAAAGTTGCGCGAGGTGACAACAACGGTTGCAACAACGCAACAACAACAAAATTTGCGCAAGGCAACAACAACAACGACAGTTGCAACGAAGCAACCGCAACAATAGCGAGCAGCGACCACTTTTAGCGATAACAACAACGGTTGCAACAACGTAAACACAACAAAAACAGCAACGACAGGAACAATCACCTGAGCAGCGACAGCAACTAGTATACACCACAACGGCTGCACAGCAACAACCACAACCACCGGCTACTACTACAACTACTCCTCAGCAGCGGTTGCAACAACGTCGCCACCAAAAATCGGGTGAGACAACAACAACGACAACGGCTGCCACAGCAACAGGCACAACACCATCAACGACTACAACAACAACAGCAGTGCCACACACAAGCCTGCTGCAACATTAGGGTGAGTCCTTCGGGGCCTAACACATTCGATACACAGTAGTATACATAGCAATATATATATGTATAGTTATATACATAGGTATATATGTATGTATATCTGATACACATATATGCCTACCTACGCAATCACTGGGTTAAAGGAGAAAAAGAAAAAAAACTAAGTAAACTTATAAATTGTAGAAAACAGATAAAGAAATTAAAATTTAAAATTACATTAATATAATGAGTTAAGAAAATTTTTCGAATAGAATTTAAATTAATCTCAAATAAGAATAACTAATGTTACTAAACCAATATAAGAGTTGAATTTGTTAGAATTAAAAGAACAAGAGAAAAAAAATGTACGAATATAAGTAACTAAAATTAAAGTAGAATTGGATTAAAGTAAATGAAAGTGAGAGAAAGTGAGGTTAGATTAAATTAACTAAACTCAAGTGAAATATCAGGAGATAAATTAAAATAAAGTTAAACTGAATCAAATAAAGTAGGGTAAAACAAAGTTAAATTGCTTGAACAAAAAAATTTTTTTTTGGTTAAGAATCAAACCTGGTAAAAGTAAATTAACTAAAATAAAAATAAACTAAATTACAATAAATAGTAATGAAATTAAAATAATTAAACCGTTATCATATTGACCAAAACTGAATCATTCAAGCAAAATAAAAATAAATAAAATAAAATATCCCAATATAAATTAACATAAAATAAAAATTTCGCGAAAATTCGGCCAAAATAATTTTAACAAATAACCATTTAGAATGATAACAAAGAAAATGGCCACGATATAAACCAAATTAATATGAACCCAAATAAATAATAATAATACTAATAATAGTAATAAACCTAAAAGAAAAAGGAAAAAAGAAGATTTAAAATAAAAGAATTAGAAACCTAAAACCAAGAATTATAGTAATTTAGGGGGAATAGGGGCTAAAATTTGTTTATACTTACTCACTTACCTTAATTAGAATTAAATTTATTAAATTTACCTACCCGATTTATACTTACCTTGACGTACCCTAGTCATACTTACCGGATTTACTCACCTAAAAATAAGACTTACCTTTACTTACCTCATATTTACCCTTACTGAATTACTTACCTTAAAATTATCTACCAGAACCCTTACCCTTTCTTACCTTACCTACCTTAACTTAGACTTAATTTTAATTGATTAATTACTTTTTCACCTAGATTTAAGGAAAACCCATACGTCGTTATTTAAGTATACTTACCTTTTTAGATGATAGGTGTTTTTTTTGATGTTAGAAATTAGTTTTTTTTTTTAGAATTAATAGGATTGGAAACTTTTAGTGTTAGGATAATTAGCTTTAAGAATTAGGTTAAGGGCCGTTTGCACCATGTCTAGTTAACGCTAACTGGAGGTACATCCTTCAGTTAAGCACGTTAACTGGTTTATCGATCACATGTTATATGATGGGTGTTGATAACGTCGATAAAGATATTTAACTGGGAGTTAGAATTAACTAGACATGGTGCAAACGGCCCTAAGAAAATGAATTTATTCGAATAAATTGTAATTAAATGGGAATGTTGACCTTTTCCCTGGGTTAGGGAGGCACATTAGGATTTTTGTATGGGGCTATCAATACTAGTGTGCGCTGATAGCCACGGATGAGGGTGGGCCAGCACCATTCACCACAATACCAGCTGTGGTGCCTCATATTCGGCCTTAGGTTTTTTTTTGTTTTTGGTTCATTTCTTCTTATTTCAGTTTTAGTTTGGATTCTGCTTTCTCTTGATTTTTCAGTTTATTTGAAATATTTAAATTTAACGTTTTCTTTCAGCTTTTTTTTGTTGGTAAGTGTTTTTTTTTTAATTTTTGAATTTTTTGAATTGTGTCCTTCCGTTGGGATGTTTGACAGGCATGACTTTTCTCTGCTATGGCGAGGGAACAGTAGTGAGGCAAGAACCCCGCCCAGCCGACATGACTAGCCACAGTGCACCCCATTGTGTCATGCCGCCTGCACTCACTGCTGCTCCCAATGTATGCGTACCATAACAGATGGCGCCCAACGGGGTAGCCTGAGGTCTGGTCAGGTTGACTGGTCCTGACTGGCACATTAGGCTTCACCATCCCGCAAGTCCCAGGGGGGCATGTGATTGCTGCCCCTTGCTGCGGCGGGATGAGTGGAGCTGAGTGTTGGATGGTTCTCTTGGTCAGCAACCGAAGGCTTCTCCGAGACTTCACGTCACGTCCTCCGGAGTTTTGTATTCACCCGGTGAGGCAGTGCTAAACGCACTTAGTTGTTTTGTAGTTGACTTTTTTTCTCCAACCTTGTTCAGTGGTCCAATATGTCGGCATGGGAATCGGGGGAAAATAGTCCGCTAAGTAGGGTTTAGTATAAATAGATTTTTTTTGTAGTTTTCTTTGCTTGTTTTTGCCAATTTTTTTTATCAGAAAAAAAAAACTATATGCAAATAAATTTTTCTTTAGGACCCAGCACACACCATAGGTCTGCGCTGGCGCTCCTGAGCGCCTTCGTATTGCGATGGAGTGGGCTGGGACTCCAACCAGCACTGACTATCGGGGTCTCAGTCACCCCACATGTCTCAGGGGGGCATGCGTGACTGCCCTTTGCTGCATTGCGGTTGGTGCACTGAGACCGAAAGATAGCTCAGCAAAATTGTACGCGAAGGCCAGTACACCCTTCAAGTCTGGAGAAGCATTCCACTATGCCGGCTTGCATTGTGGTTGGGTGTACTGGACCAAATAGCGACTTTTGTGTTTCTTATGTCAAGGGGGGTCAGCATTCCCATTGACTTTGATATAAAATTATACCCAACTGAACTTTTGCCTTACACGTATATGACCACGTATATATATAATTAACCCACTTGATATGCCTATTTACTAACGCTCATATTTGATTGTTTTTGTTTCATCCGGCGCGTATATTCGTATTCAGTACGCAGCTGAATAATTAATTTTGCTATTTTTTTTAATTTTTTTTTTGTCGTGATCGGATCTCGTGACTTTTTATTTTATTTTAACACTTTTTCTCGGACGTTCATGTGGCTTAGGCCGTTAACAGCAAGCCTTACTTAACTTAGAATTTTTTCTCGGATTTTGGATTTTTGGGGGGCTCTGAGGGAGCAAGCCTTAAGCATCTATCGTTTTTAATTTAATCTGAACTTGTCTCGACCTTAAGAGTCAAATTTACTTTTACTTTTAATTTGTCTCGCCTCTGAACACTCGGTAGATGGAACAGCAGCAAAGGCTCACGCGTAGTGCTTCACTTAGAGGTAGCGGCGCTAAGTCAAGAGGGACCGGGAGAAATAACACTCCTGCTATGCCAGCAAATAACCCTTCGGTGATGCATTCACCTATTGCTGACCATACTGGTGGAGTTCCGCCTCCAATTCCAATGGCCAATCCCGCTCCGGGACTAAAGGTTGATAGCCGAAAAAGTTCCAACTTACTTGACACCTCACCACCTGGGACTTCGGTCCAGAATATATCCGCTACTTGTAGGACTCTGCTTTCGGGAAGACAGGAAAATGATAGGTCTTTGCCAGGGAATACCGGCTTAAGTGAAGGTATTGCAGAAGATAGGAGTAGACGTTCTAATGGCGGAGCGCCTGCAGGAGATTCGTTGGTAGGAGTGCTTCATCAGCTCTTACGTACTTCGGAAGAAGTAATGAGAGCTGAAATGAGAACAATGCGGGAAAATATGAACGCATAAAGTGCAGTAGTAACTACATCTCAAACTGCACCCAGTGGCTCTAGGGACTTTGCTTCTATCGGACGCAATCCGACACAAGCCACTTTGAATAGTCGACCAAATTTTACCACCAATATTGTCATTAAGCCACAGGATTGGAAGGCACCGGTAGCGTTTCAGATTTTCTCTTTAAGCTAAACACGTTGTGTGAGCGCACACAATGTACAGATGAGCAGTTGATGGCAAGTTTCCACCTATTTTTGTCAGGGCGAGCTGAGGAATAGTATTGGTTGTTCACTAAGCAGAATCCAGATGCGACTTATCCCTTCTTGTGCTATTCTATCAGGCGGGAATACGGCACCTTAAAAAGTGACCATGAGATCATGATGGAGATCTCAATGCGTCGTCACAAGGCTAATGAATTGTATGATACGTTTCATACAGATATATTAGCCTTAAACGCGAGACTAAGGGAGCCGATGTCGGAGAACCTTCTGATGGACATATTGAGGAGGAACGTTAACAACAGCCTGAAATTGATGCTATTCAACGCTGGTGCGCAAACCCTACATGACCTACGCGACGTTGCAAGGAAAGGCGAACAGATCCTGAAGGAAACCAGGAGCTTGGTACCGAACTATTCAGGACGGCATGTCAACGAAACCATGGCTATCACAACGGATGAATGGACAGGAGGAATGGATGGAGAAGTGGATCCACAAGTGGAAGTGCTGAATTTCCAGAGGACTAGGAAACCGGACTACTCAGGAATACAGTGCTGGAACTGTGACAAGATGGGACATTCTTACATCTATTGCGAGGAAGCGATTCGGAACGTGTTCTGCTTCAAGTGTGGACAGAAGGGGGTGGTCACACCAAGATGCCCCAGAGATCATCGAAGACAGGGAAACCGGAACCCGAGCGAGAAAGCAATCGATTCTCGTTCGGCACCCTAGCCCCCGAAGCAGGGAGTACAGGAGCAACCGCCTTCTGTACTAAACCAAAAAGTAAGTCAGCCTCAGCCAGAAACGTTCGTTTGCATGGAGATGTCAGTAGTTCGGAGAGTAGTATCAGTCCCTCGAGAGCTTCGCCTAGGGTTATCATAACTTTTCCAGATAGTTCCGATAGTTCTGATTCCGAGTGTATGTTTTCTTCTACAGCCAATCCACTGCAGGTTCAAATTCTTAGGCCTTTGCGCAGGGATGTCGCATGCCAGACTCAATTCCCAGTTAGTTTAGAGCAAAGAGAACAGGATTATGAACGGATAAGTGCGGATATTTTCGAAGAAGAACCCAAACTTGTAGTTTCTGAAAATATTCTACAGTGTAGGAAAATATATTCTAGCCGAGTAAATATGCGTAAACTTTTGCAAAGCACTAAAATTCTTATAACGCCAGATGAGAGACCGCTGGCAAAGATTAAAATACATGATTGTTTCATAGTGGGTTTATTGGATTCCGGTCAATTTTAAAAATACTACGAGGACTATTCGCTTTTATCTTGTACCGTCATAAATCCAAGAAGCATACCTGGGAGTTGATTTCTGGAGGGCATTTGCGTTAGCACCCGATGTATTTCCAACCGTTTCTTATTTAGATTTTCCAAATGAGGATGAGCCAAACTTCCATCATCTCACACCAGATCAGAAGATAGCATTGCAAGAAATTGTTCAGGAGTTTCCCTCATTCGAAAAGCTAAGACTAGGTTAAACCAGTTTAGTGACGCACTATATAGACACGGGTGTTGCGGAGCCAATTAAAAGTAAGCACTTTCCTCTTTCACCACCCAGGCAGGCAGAAGCCTATAGCGAAATTGAAAGGCTACTCAAGATGGGAGTGATTGAAGAATCGAATTCACCGTGGTGTAGTCCAGTGGTACTAGTTCGGAAACAAGGCAAAGTCAGGTTGTGCATAGATTCCAGGAAGGTGAACACGGTCACCAAGAAGGACTCGTATCCGTTGCCCCATATTAAAGGACTGTTGAGCAGGTTAAAGGATACATACTTTAGAAGTGGTATTGATTTGAAGGATGCTTTCTTCCAAATCAAATTAAAGGAATCGTCTAAGGAAAAGACGGCATTTGCGGTTCCAGGGCACCGGACTTGATTGTTGGTCCAAGGTTTATTCGGTGTAATTCGGACTCAAGCATTTCGAAAAGAACGCTAATTCAACCCATACTTAGTCACAACCGGGATTGAGTTCCGAGTCGAGTAAGCTAGGCAAACTCTGACCTAACTTTTATTATATTTTTTTTTCTACCAGAATTAAGAAAACCACCCTGACTTACTGAAACCCTAGATTGAACCTTTTAAAACATTAAACTCATTGTTACAGGAGCCGACTCAGTACTGACTAAATCAGTAGACTTATTGTTCCGTAGACCGACTATGCAAAACTGATCCACCCAGCATTACAAGCGAATACTGACTCGGAAAATAGCTCAAGCATTAATTCCAGTGGTCCCGTATCATAGAACTAAACTTATTAGTCTACCAATACTGAGTATGACGAACCCTAACTGTCACCTGACGTAACTCCGAGATAGTAATGTTTTGCCCGGCTAAATACTTTTTTTTTTGGGACTCTATATCTCAGGGGTGAGTCGTGCCCAACGTTCTTGTGATTTTACCACCTAATTCTCTTGCGGACGCCTTGCGAAGACAGTTAACCCTCTTTCCTGTTCGCTTCTGTGACGAGTCGTGAAGTGAAGCAGGTTTGTTATGGGTTACTGTTCGCCGCACAAAACATAAATACTTTATTCTTCGGCATATACCGCACCCGGTAGCGTGCCATAAATTTCACCATCTAATAATTTTTCTAGAGCGTACGGCAACACCAAAACTCCATGGAAGGTCTCACGGTGCAGCGAACAAAGGTGGCCCCGTCAGTAATACCGCTACTTTGGTTTTGCCGATTTTGAACGTTGTGGTAACTTGTAAATAAACCTTTGTTTACAAATCAGCGAAAGAGAAATTTTAATTATAAGTGAAAAAATCAGTTTAAATTGTGCTAATTTGCAATTTGTGAGTGATTTTTTAGTTGAAGACTTCGTAAAAACTAATACAATGAAGTGCTGTGTGTTAAATTGCGACAGCCGTCAAGATGCAAGAAGCGTAGATGCAAGTGTAGCGCTGGGACCAACCGCTGAATTTTGTGTACATGGGGCACGGCAAAGCCGTTCCCTAAATGTTTCCCTTTTATTATATTAACTGCATTTCCTCAGAATGATTTTGCTTCTGCTCCAAGCAGTCTCCATTAGCAAGTTAACTAATCAGTCCCGCTGAGATGCTGACGCAGTTTTCTGCAGCAACCTTAATTGCAAAGCAATGGAGTGCACTAAAACGTTTGCTGAAGCAGCCTCAGTTGCAAAGCAATGGAGTGCACTAAAACGTTACATATTCTCTAAAAGATTAGGTGAAAAATGCAAATTTTCGCAATTAGCAAAATTAAAACACGTTTTTCGCTGTAAATTGAACTGTTTTGGCAGTTTATACTCGTTCTTCTTTTCGCTTATTCTTTGCTTACTTGTGGTACACAAATGTCAACGGCCAGGACGGCGCAATCTTGTATTCTATCATTCTTGGGAAGGTCTGCCATTTTGCGATAGCTGTGTTCCTTGAAGACAGTGTCGCTGATTGTCACTAGCTCCTGCAGGTC
>NW_023458556.1:3545117-3554163 GCF_013731165.1 Rhagoletis pomonella
GTCATCATTTTGCAAACACCGGCATGCGTTGGAAGTGAAAGAAGAAGGCAAAGAGTATGTGTGTGTAGGTATTCCGGCAAGGCGTATTTAACAAGGTGGTGTTGGCCGTATATATAAGTAAAAAATTACACTAACACATTATACGCTGATGTCCATACTGTCATTGGCATGAGTTACAACAAACACATTATTTTGACGTAATGACCTCCACGGCGAAAAACTCAGCTGTCGCCCCAACACCACCTTGTTTAATACACCTTGTATTCCGGCGTTTGAGTAATAGAAGTCGCAATATTTATAACAGAGCTGGGCAATTTTTGCTCCCGAGCAAGGCCAGCGTCGCAGTTCGTATACGTACACAGAAGCATAGCAGCGTATTTCGATTCAGTCCGCTTGCAGATTTCACCAAGGCAATGTCATGAAGATTTTATCAGAGAGTTAGGCGACTTACGGAAGGTTTAAAGACCGGGGCGCACTCCTGGAAGAACAATAATGGCGACCTAGTAACTGATGTCCAGAGCGTACTTAAATTATGGAGGGAACACTTTTCCGCCCTACTAAATGGTAGCAGCACGGAAAGTTGTGGAGAAGAAGAGCCCGAGCCCGCAGTCGATGATGACGGAGTCGACGTTCCACCGCCTGACTATGACGAGGTACGTATAGCAATAACGCGGCTGAAAAACAACAAAGCCGCTGGAGCTGACAGCCTGCCAGTTGAGCTATTCAAGTACGGCGGCGAGGAGTTGATAAGGTGCATGCATCAACTCTTGTGCAGAATATGGTCAGATGAACGCATGCCCGACGACTGGAATTTAAGTGTGCTCTGCCCAATCCACAAGAAAGGTGACCCCGCCATTCGCGCCAACTACCGCGGGATCAGCCTTCTAAGCATAGGTTACAAGGTCTTAGACCTGGAAAATCCACCATAGACCAGGTATTCACAATACGCCAAATCTTGGAAAAGACCCGCGAGAAAAGGGTCGACACTCACCACCTATTTGTCGACTTTAAAGCCGCTTTTGACAGCACTAAAAGGAGTTGCCTATACGCCGCTATGTCTGAATTTGGCATCCCCTCAAAACTCATACGGCTGTGTAAAATGACGTTGAGCAATACCACCAGCTCCGTCAGAATTGGAAAAGACCTCTCCGAGCCGTTCGCCACAAAACGGGGTTTCAGACAGGGCGACTCCCTTTCATGTGACTTCTTTAATCTGATGTTGGAGAAGATAATAAGAGCTGCAGAACTGAACCGCTCAGGAACAATTTACTACAAGAGTGTGCAATTGCTGGCTTATGCCGTTGACATCGACATCATCGGTAACAAAAACCGCGAAGTCTGTTCTGCCTTTCCCAAGTTGGATAGGGAAGCAAAGCGCATGGGTCTGGTGGTAAACTAGGACAAGACGAGGTACCTCCTGTCATCAAACAAACAGTCAGCACATTCGCGCCTTGGCACCCACGTCACTGTTGACAGTTACAATTTCGAGAAAGTAGAGAATTTCGTTTACTTGGGAACCAGCATTAACACCGATAATAATGTCAGCATTGAAATCCAACGCAGAATCACTCTTGCCAACAAGTGCTACTTTGGACTGAGTAGGCAATTCAGGAGTAAAGTCCTCTCTCTACGTACGAAAACCACGCTCTATAAGTCACTCATCATGCCCGTGCTGGTATATGGCGCAGAAGCATGGACAATGACAACATCCGATGAGACGGCTCTTGGAGTGTTTGAGAGAAAGATTTTGCGGAAGATTTACGGTCCTTTACGCGTTGGCGACGGCGAGTACCGCAGACGATGGAACGATGAGCTGTATGAGCTTTACAACGATATGGACATAGTGCAGCGAATTAAAACACAGCGGCTCCGCTGGCTTGGTCATGTCGTTCGAATGGACACCGACGCTCCAGCTCTGAAAGTATTCAACTCGGAACCCGTTGGTCGTAGCAGAGAAAGAGGGAGGCCCCACTGCGATGGAAAGATCAGGTGGAGAAGGACTTGGCTTCACTTGGCGTTTCCAATTGGCGTCAGTTGGCACAGAGGAGAAACGACTGGCGTGCTTTGCTGAACTCGGCCAAAATCGCTTAGGCGGTTACAGCGCCAAAAAAGATGAAGAAGAATGTCATGGTCGGCTGTGGATTGTTTTTCTTCGCAATTTTAGCACGCGCTTGCCACATTTTGTGTAGAAAATTTACAAAAAATCTCCAAAGCAAATAGTGGTGTGTTTTTTTAGATTGGTGTTTGCATGCATTTGCGACGATTCAAACACAAAATATCGCGACCCTATATAAGAACTAGAGTTTATTGCTCCAAGAACTTTCAACAAGCTGCAATATCCGTTATGCGGTTATGCCTACGTATTTTTGATATAAGCAAACTGTATTTTTCATGCCGTGTCAATTTCAAAAAATATAAAATGAGCTGCTTGCTGGCCAACGTTCAATAATTTTGTAATAAGTTCAATGATTTTTATAAAAAAAATGCACAAATTGCATGCCATATTTTAGAATAATTTGTTTCTATCTAAAGAAATCGATATAGAAATTTAAATGCTGTTTTATACGCAAAAATACTTAATGAATAATAAATATAAGTTATATTCTATTTTTAGCACTGAATTCTTATTTGTATGAAAATAATGAAATCTAAACACCGAAATCATCTGGCCGGCCAGCATTTCAAAGATTAGATTCCAATAAAATTGTGGCCGAGTATTAAACAAATGAGTTAAACCTATTTAAATTTTTTACATTTTTACAAATATTCTTCAGGTTTATATAAGTTTCCCAATTACAAAAAAAATATATCTACATTACTAATATAGCCCTTATCTAATGCTTCAGTAGAACATATATTTAATAGTTTAAAAATGTGTAGGACTGACTTGAGGACCAGATTGAGCACTGATGTACTTGCAACAATATTATATCGTCGTTTAAAGTGCAAAACCGCGTATCAACAAAATGCAAAACCGCGTATCATCAAAATGCAGAACCGCGTATGTGAAATTTTAGAAATCATTTTCTAAAGTGTAAAAACATCCATATTTCAAAATGGTTCTCTTTTTTAAAAAGAAATCGCACTTCTGGCTAGTATATTTCAGGACGAATGGATAAGGATTGAGACAAGAGCTTGTGTGAGAAAATCCTATTTTTGGCAGCCAATGTCAGTTACGCGGTTTTGCAGAATCACGATACGCGGTTTTGTACTTTAAACGACGATATACAAACCAAGGCATAACAAATAATGATGATACTTTGTTTAAACAGCAAGAACAAATATAAAAACTGAATTGAAGAATGTAAGTAATTTTTATACTAAGTACCTGTAATGTAAAGAAAATTTTGAGTAATTTCTTCGGATTTTGAGGATTTTTCGTTGGTGTTTGGAAATTTGGTAATTATTTGTGGCAATTGCGAGGGGATATACGTTGTCGTTGTTTTATGTACATTTCTTGTTAAATTTTAAGTGGAATTTTTGTAATATTTTCAGTAACTTTGGGCAATGGCGCAATTTATGTGGCGCCAGCGCTATAAAACCAACACCAACTGTGTGCCGGCGCATGGTGCTAGCGCAATAGCGCCATTGGTTTTTCTATTCAACTTAAGCGCAACCCTTTGTTACAGTGCACTGATTTAATGTGATAACGATAATATCTTGCCATCTCCTACTGTAGATACCATCATTCTTTTATTTCTTTTGGCGCAATTTTATGGAATTTGGTCTGCAAAATTCTTTAAAGGTAAAAATTAAGTTAAATCGAATAAATGTTTGTGTTAAAAATTAGTAATCTATTAGGTATCTTCGATTTCATAAATAACGTCAACACGTGACAGCAACAGGTAAAATAGGGGAACAACCTGGCAGTATGGGCATCATCTATTTCCAGTTATCAATTCCAATGCCGAAAATATAAAAATGGTCAGTAAAATTGGCAAGATCGATTTATAACTTATACCATTCTTCTTCTAACTCATTTTACAAATCGTTTTAAATTTTTGAAGTTACAACGGCAAGTCAATAGACGGCAATAGATTGGTCAACATCCGCGTATTATATTACAAAGCCATTGCACAGACAGTCTACCATTTGCACTACTTAAAATTGAATGACACATTTTAAAACTTTTAATTAAATTAAAGTAAAAGAAAAAGGCTACAAAAAAAACGAGTGACATCTGGCTCAATTTTTCTGAGGAAAAAGACCAAAAAGTCACATGCAAGAGCTGTGGCCAAAAGTTGTCAGCGGAAAACAAGTCAATCTGTTCAGCATATGAAGAGGAAGCACCCCACCCAGATTATTTCGAGGCAGACAAACGTAGTAAGTGAAAACAATAGTGTTGAATCGGGGCCACCTCCTCCACAAAGTCTTCAACTGCAGCAAACAAACCAGCTAACCATTCAACAAATTTTTCAGTACTTTAATAAACCAATTGCACTGAAAAAAAAGGAAGAAATAGACAGGCAGGTTCTTAAATTGATTGTTAAAGAGTACCATGCCTTCAGCATTGGTGAAAATTCGGAATTTAAAAAATAAGTATATCTTTTGAATCCAAATTATCACCTGCCAGCGAGAAAGACGGTTTCTTCAACTCTATTGACAAACGCGTACTCGGAAGTAATGGAATCCGTGAAAGAACGGTTGAAAAGGGCGTTTGCTGTTGGTTTAACAGTAGATGGCTGGACTTCGCGAGCCCAAGACCATTTCTTCAGTGTAACTGCGCATTACATCGTTGACGACGACAAGTCGACATTTCTGGCATCCGATTTGCTTACTTGTATGTCATTTACAAATCGACAAACGGCTGTCAACATAACTAAAATGTTAGCAGACGTGCTGAAAGAATGAAATGTTGCGCATAAAGTTACTGTCATTGTTTCGGATAATGCTGCAAATATGAAAGCGGCTGTGCGTGGAGGAGGTTGGAGGCACTGGGGATGTTTCGCCCATACGTTGAATTTAGTTGCGCAGTCTGGCTTGAAGAGGTTGGAGTGGTATTAGAAAAAGTGAAGGCAATTGTGACTATTTACCAAAAGCAGTTACGCCAGTTCGCAGCTGAAGCAGACAATGGAGGGTGTGCAGATGCAACCTCTCAAGGTAATTAATGACGTTCCGACAAGATGGAACTCTACATATGAAATGTTGAAGCGATTTTTAATGTTAAAAACTCCACTGATCTCATCACTGGCTTTAATAAAATCTTCTGCGCGAGTTAATGAAGAAGTTTTAAACAATGTAGACATTTTGTCAAATGACGAATGGGTAGTTATTGAACAAAGCATTGAGATAATGGAGATGTTTGAAATTATCACAACTTTGATAAGTACGCAAAAACATATTAGTTCTTCGACAATAATATTTTACATTAAAGAGCTGACAAAACATCTACACTCATTTCGAACTGCTGAACTCGTACTAACAACGCAAAAACTAGTCAAAAAGTTGCTTAGTGAACTTAGTGACCGCTTCATAGATTTGGAAAAAACGTATTAATTTCACAAACTACAGTTTTGGATCCGCGATTCAAAAAGTTTGGATTCATAAACGAAACAAATTATAAAACTACTGTAGCGATGCTGTACAACAAAATCGCAAGTGTAAGAGTTCAGAGTGACATCTTCTTAGAAAGTGACGTAGAGGAAGTAAATCTTACTAATATACAAAATCAGCGATTAGATAAAGTGTGGAAAGACTTTGATGATGAAGTTCAGCAAAATTTAAGGCCACAAAACCAACTCGCATCTGCAATAGTAGAACTGGATTAATATTTAGCTGAACCTATGCTGCCACGAAAGGATAGGAATGGCAAAGATCACTGCCCATTGCTATGGTGGAATCAAAGAAAACACATACATATATCCAAGATTGTACGAAATAATGAAAGCTAGACTATGCGTTCCAGCGACATCCGTCGCTTGTGAACGAATTTTTTCGCATGCAGAACAAATTTTAACACAAAAAGGAGAAAACATAAAATCATCCAAATTGTCGAAAATGGTGTTTTTAAATTATAACATAGATAATAAGGATTTTTGAGGATGAATAACA
This sequence comes from Rhagoletis pomonella, assembly GCF_013731165.1. Lineage (NCBI taxonomy): Eukaryota > Metazoa > Arthropoda > Insecta > Diptera > Tephritidae > Rhagoletis > Rhagoletis pomonella. The sequence continues at coordinate 3,551,169 of NW_023458556.1, forward strand.
AGATAGCAAGACTGTATATGTGTACCTTATACCTAATCTTATTTTATTATTTATTTATTATGTATTATATTTATTTACAACGAAATATTTATTTTAAAAACAATGTGATATAAATATACAAGCTTTTAAAACAAAATTATAGTTTTAAACTCGTACCATATGAATTTTACTTACACTTATGTAGTGTATTACACCTTAAACGATGTATTATGTATGTATTTGAAATATTTTCGTTTTGTTTATGTTTTATATGCAATATAGTATTATAGTGCTTTGCAATGTATTGTTTCAACTCAATAAATTATAAAATGAATTCACTTTCCCTTCGAGTAATTTTTTACAGTGGGGGAAAAATCGGGTAAATTATACATACCTACTTCTATAATTTTAAAGTCATATAGCTAATGCGTAGGTGTTACCCAGAATTATAGGCAGCTTAGCGTCTTGGTTACCCACCTGGTTACCTCAACCAGCTTTAGAAGTTACTCCAGAGGTAATAATGGAGTTATAGTTATTCAAGTTTTTGGTTACCTTTTTCCCCTCTTAATCCTTTGAATTAAAAAAATCTTTTTAAGTTAAAAAATTTATTAACTCATAATTAACAATGTGTTTATTAACTAACATTAAATATTGTGGAAACGAATTAAAAATTATTTAGAGCTACTCTATTATCAGAAAAGCGCAGACAACATCCGAATTATTTTTTTTACATGTACATTTCGAAGTAATTGACAACTTTGCTCCAATGTGTTTAGCAATTTGCGTAAACAAATAACAAGTGGGAAACAGAAAAGTGCGTTACTACACCTTTTCAAGTTTATAATGAGAAAATACACATTGATAATGAGAAACGTAAATTCATATTGAGAATATATAAATTCATAATGAGAAATGTAAATTCATATCGAGAAAGTACAAATTGATAATGAAAAATGTAAATTCATATTGAGAAAGTAAAAATTGACAATGAGAAATGTAAATTCATATTGAGAAAATACAACTTGATAATGAGAAATGTAAATTCATATTGAGAATATATAAATTGATAATGAGAAAACGTAAATTCATAATGAGAAAATGTAAATTGAATTGAGGAAGCACTTGCACAGCATTCCTCTGGAGAACATCCGTATTACGTTTAGGTCCATATTCCCCAATGCTCAACCCCATTGAGAGTATATGGTCCAAAATAAAGCATCATGTAAGGGCACATTTACGTATACCACAAGTAAGTGGGACTGGGGTGTGCGAGCAAAGTGCAGTGGATGAAGCAAAAAACTATGTAACGGGAGGAGACTGCGCAAGAGCAATTCAACATGCAACTACATTCCACCCAGATGTTCTAAGCTTAGTCGATGTGCAAGTGGGGGTGTAAATGCGTTGTCCAACTTTAATTTCGGGTTGTATATGTACTTGCATATTACAAAATTTTTTGGCAGTGTCCTTTGATACTTGCTTTTATTTACCTAATATCGCGGCATTAGCTCGCAGACTCCAGAGTAATGTACTTGTAGCTCTTCATTTTTATAATTTTTTATGTTCTCATTATCAATTTACATTTTCTCATTATGAATTTACGTTTTCTCATTATCAATTTATATACTCTCATTATGAACTTACATTCCGCATTATCAATTTATATATTCTCAATATGAATTTATATTTCCCGTTATCAATTTGTATTTTCTTATTATGAATTTATATTTCTCATTATCAATTTATTTATTCTCAATATAAATTTACATTTCTGATTATGAATTTGTATTTTCTGAATATGAATTTACGGTTCTCATTATCAATTTGTGATTTCCCAATATGAATTTACATTTTCTCATTATAAACTTGAAAAGGTTTAGAATCAGTAGCCGACAGTTAGTATCAAGTTGCCATACGTAATGCGATCTATATGGCCCATCGGCTATCAGTCGCCATACATAACAGAGCCATTAGTTAATAACTAGTACTTAGACAATTTATACGTTCGTGAAGCGGTAGCCGCCAGTACCAATTTGGTAATGATCACTCAATTTTATCCACTGTGCTAAGAAATATTATACTGCTCCACTGCGATATGGTGTCAAACTTGTGAAGACAATGTCGGCAACATTCGGCATACGGCTGGTAAAAATCTATTTGAAGTGATATTAGAGTTTAACTAATTGAAATTATACAAGTCCACTTTACCTTGCCATAGAAGCCCTATGTATGTCCTACCAATCGTCTTTCACAAAGCAAATAATCGTGGGTGTTTCCAAATTTGCATACAGTTTGAAAAGTGTTTGTTTGGTTTTCGTTGCTGCTTTCTGAAGGCTGATTCACATACAACTTTTTTCGCTTTGCTTGATAGTTCTTTGCTTTGACATATAAGATCGATGTAGGCATATGCATGAGTATGCTCACATAAAAAACGTTTGAAGCAAAGCAAAGCAAAACGAACCAAAATCTTGGGCAACTCTCAACTTTTGCCCGCTTTGGCAATCAGCTGTCTACATGTATCTTTTCTCGTGCGCTTGCATTTGCATTTAATGACAAAAATAGGGTAAATAAGAATTATTATTGCTATTATTAATGCATATTATTATATTGTTATCTATTTTAAAGATAAAAAATATAGAGAAAAAGGAGAACGCAAAAGCTGTCAAAGCGTTTATTGTAGCATACCTTCTGCGTTTCACGGTTTGTTGTCAAAGTTTGAACTGTCAAGCAAAGCGAGGAAAGTCTTATGTGAATGGCCCTTGAATGCAGGTGTGCTTCATGATTCAATAATTAAAGGTTTGCTCATTATTGACATTAGACTTTTGACACTCCCTTAGCTGGCTTACAAAAGCTTTGCACACACACACGAACCCACACACAGTGCTTTGCTAAGGGAGTGTAAAGATTGGAAGGAGTTTAGTATTGTCTTAGCTCTACAGCCGCATTTAGGTGAGCATTAAAATGCTCCACAGTGATTCCAAAAGTAAAACGCAAGTAAAAACGTTGAGTCTTAAAGTGG
>NW_023458556.1:3554263-3559847 GCF_013731165.1 Rhagoletis pomonella
ATTTTCTAACTTATGGGAGGCCTCTTCTCTAACTAATACTAAATCTCCTATGTTTATTTCCTTACTATAGCTACTTTTATCATAATTTGTTTTTTGTTTTTCTTTAGCCTCTTGGACTAATTTCCTAGCTCTTTGCTGTGCTATTTGAAGTCTATATTTTAATTCTTTGTCATAAGCTTCGTGATTGTACAATGGGCTGATTTTATTTTCTTTTAAAAAATCGTAGTTCGGTGGGTTTTTTGCAAATATTAGTTCAAAAGGACAATATTTATGTGTGGTTGATGGCGTCGTATTGTAACAATACGTGAAATACCTGAGGTATTCATCCCAATCATCTTTGTCACTGGATATGTATGAACGTATATATTCATTGAATTTCCGGTGACTGCGTTCTACAGTACCCAAAGTTTGATGATGATACGGTGTTGAAGTTTTATGTTCAATTTTTAACAGTTTACACAGTTCCTTGAATAAGTTGTTTTTGTATTCTGTGCCCATGTCCGTCATTATTGTATTCATGCGTCCATAAATCAAAATGAAATTTTCGAACACTGCTTTAGCGACTGTTGTTGCGTGTTTGCTTGGGACTGGGATCGCTACCAAGTATTTGGTTAGGTCACATATGATGGTAACTGCATATTCGTTTCCATTTATCGATTTCGGTAATGGTCCGACTGTATCGATTTGTACAATATCAAATGCCTTCGGAGGTGTCTCCGTTATTGTCATTGGTTCTTTTATATGCTTATTGGTCTTATTCTTCTTGCAGTGGATGCAGTTTTTTATGTATTTTCTTATGTCGTTTTTCATATTCAGCCAGCTATACTTCTGCTTGATTTTATCTGTCATGCGATTTATTCCTGGGTGGCCACCACTAATAGGATCGTCATGATATTTGTGCAGAATTTCTTTTATTTTCCCGGGATTTGTCACATATATAACCTCTGGGGTTAGAGCGATTGTTAGCTTTTTGAGAATTTTGTTACCCATTTCTATAAATTTGCCTAAATTGCCGGCTTCTCTTTCAAGCCTGGTAAAGAATTGTCCTAGGTCAATCTTATCCTCAACAATTAGGTTGCTTGTATCCAAAGTGCTACAAATTTTCTTTCCTTTTTTGAAATATAATTTCGGAGGAGTGAAAACGAGCTCGACATGTCTTCTTACTTCAAATTTATTTAGCGCTTCGTAAATTTTGGGGTTCTCTTTGTGACTTTCTTTATTTTCAGCATTACTGCTGGTCTGTTTCGCTGCTGATCTTGTTGTTATTTTTAATATTTTACTTGCTTCCACTGACATATCTTTTAAGTTTGTAATTGTTATGCGGGATAATGCGTCCGCAATATGATTTTCTTTTCCGGCTATATACTCCACTTCAAAATCGTACTCTTCTAAATCGAGTCTTACTCGTGTCAGCTTAGATGAAGGGCTCTTCATCGAGAATAGGTATGTTAAAGGACGATGGTCAGTTTTAACTAGAAATTTTCTGCCATAAACATATGGTCTGAAGAAGGTTATGGCCCAATGGATTGCGGCCAATTCTTTTTCTATTGTGGCTTTGTTGGTTTCACCTTTGGTGAAGGACCTAGAAGCGTAAGCAATTGGTAACTGTTTGCCATTATGTTCCTGGCTAAGGACTGCCCCACAAGCGTACCCACTAGCGTCTGTTGTTATGCAGAATTCTTTAACGAAGTCTGGGTATTGCAAAAGTTTTGGACTAATTAATGCTTCCTTTAAATAGGCAAAAGCTTTTTGACATTCTTCTGTCCATTCGAAGGAAACATTCTTTTTGCAAAGCCTAGTTAATTTTCGTGAGTGTTCTGCGAAATTCGGTACGAATCTTCTGTAATAGTTGCAGAAAGCTACGAATCTCTTAACTTCATCCGCTGTTTTTGGTGTTGGGTAATTTTGAACTGTTTCAAATTTGCTCGGGTCGGGTAATATTCCCTTGTTTGTACATTTATGTCCTAAATAAGTTACTTCTTGGCTGAAAAATAGGCATTTATCTGGATGTAATTTTAATTTGTAATTGAATTTTCTGCAAGTGGAGAATACGTCTCTTAAATTTTTTGGCATGTGGTTTTCAGAACAACCTAATACAACTAAATCATCCATGTAGAGAAATGCTTGAGATGGCTTGAGGCCTGCAAATGCTAGGGTCATCATTCTTTGGAATGAATTCGGTGCTACTTTTAATCCGTAGGGTAGTCTTTTGAATCTATATGTGCCATTATCGGCTGTAAATGAGGTTATATCCCTGGAGTCGGGGTGTAATTCGATTTGATGAAAACCTGACATAAGGTCTAGGCATGAAAAATATTTTGCTCTTCCAAGTTGATCTAAAATATCGTCAATTCTTGGAAGTGGGAATTTGTCTGCTGCTAGCTTTTTATTTACCTGTCTGTAGTCTACCACTAATCTCCATCTTTTTTCTGTTTTACCTGGGAGTAATTTTTTAGGGACTAATAAGATTGGGCTATTATATTCCGATATGGAGGGTTCTATTATGTCATCTTCGATTAACTTATTTACTTGTTTGCTTATTTCTCCTTTTTTGCGTTTGAGGCAATCTATAATTTTTTATGTAAACAGGAGTGTCATCCTTCATGTATAATTTTTGTTTGTAGAAATTATTAGAGGAAATTGGTTCTGTTTCTAGTGCAAATATGTCTATGAATTCTGTGCATAGTGTTGTTAGTTGAGAGTTGACAAATTGTGGAAAGTTTTTTGTTAATCTTTTTAATTTCTCTGTATCATTGCAATTTTTATCGTGTGTGGTTGTTTTAATTAGTGTGTAATCGTCTAAATTTTCGGTATTGATCTTGTAATTTTGAATAGTTGTGTTTTTATGTGTTGTGTTGATAATTCTAACAAAAGTTTGGTCTTTATTTGTGATAGTGTTTGCTATGAAAATGCCTTCAGATAATTTTTGGTGTGGTATGAAGATGTTTTTGTTATCGGTGTTTACTTTGACTTGTCTAATGACTTCAGATCTAGCAGGGATAGTAAGTGTGTTGACAGACAGACAATTTGTTAGGTGCATTGTTATTGTTTGGGGGAAATCATATGGCCTTAGGATTAATTTATCCTCTGTTTTGCCATAATCTAAAATACAATTGTATTTCTTTATGAAATCTAGTCCTCTTATTCCATCGCATGGGATTGGAAAGTCGTCTTCTACGACATGGAATTTATGGTAAATTAGAAGGTCATCACCTTTTAAATCTGCTTTAATTGTGCCTAATGTGCTAGTTATTCCTTGACCAATGCCCTTTAAATCTGTAATTTGTTCTTTATTAATTTTGTGAGTTTTACTAATTTGATGCATTTTTATAATGGAAATGTCTGCTCCCGTATCAATTAAAAAATTTGAAATCGAATTATTTAGGGATGTCCTTGTGGATATATAGCTGTTTAGATTTAGGTTCAGTACACATATTTTTCTTTCTATTAATTTTGAAGTGGAGCTTCCTGGTTTTCCGTCTGGGTGCAGCTGCGCACATTGCGGGTCTGGTTGTAGGATCTATTGCCGTTTTGGGCTTGTGATCCTCTTCGGTTATTATTATTATTGCTGTACGTTCAAAATTGTATTCGAGCTGCCTGTTATTTCGGTACAGCTGTTGGTGAACTTAGAGATCGCATCGTTCATTGTTGTGAACGTTCCCGCTTGCATTATCATTTTAACAATATTGTTGGAGCTGTTTTTACACATTGCCTTGACGGCTGCCTGTGTAGAATATCTCGTTGCTAAGTCTGGGTATCCGAGATATATGCTCCTTCTAGTGATCTGGTAATTTTTTCTATTTCCGCTGTGTATTGGTTAGCAGTTTTACTACGTTGTTGAACGTTTAGAAGTTTAGCGGTTAAAACCTCTACCGATTCACCTTTTATCGCGGTTTTGAGTTTTGTTTTTATTTGTCCAATCGTGTTTTCATTACTGATGAAGTTTCTTGCCGTTCCTTTTAGCTTGGTCTTTATCATTGTTATTGCTAAAAGTTCGTGCTCATCCTTGATTTGATCAAGTATGTCGAGGGCATCTAAGAAGCTGTGTAAGTTTTCTGGCTTCCCATCAAACTCTGGGAGTACTGACGAGGCGGTTTTAATGAATTCGACTACTGTTTGTACCATTGTGACGTTTATGGTTGGGATGTTTTACTTTTTTGGTGTCTTCCCCTTGACTTAAAGAGGGTGATGGAGTCCGGCTTCGGACGCGTTCTGACAGAAGTAAGTTAAAATCAACCTGGAGATTCTCCTCTAATGTGGTTGGTATTGTTACTTCTATATTGTGTCTAGCTAACGAAGATACAAGTTTATCTCGTACTGCAATGAAAAATTGGTAAGCTTCCTTTTGGTGTTCTGTGGTAAGTATGCGATTTGCTACATTGATCACCTGTCTAATGTTATTAAGGGCTTCCAAGATTATGTTCAAATGTTTTACTATAGTTTCCGTTGTTATAGGAATACTCTTATTTATACATTTGTATGATTTACTAGCTTTAGTTTTTTCGTCAGTTAATGTGTCATGGATTTCTTTCCATTGATTCATTTCTGGTTTAAAACTTTTGGCATTTTTGAAAGTTGTTTCTTTTTATTGAGAGAGTTATACGCGTTGTTGTACATTGTTTAATTGTCTCAATTTGTTTTTAATGTAATTTTTTATCAAGATTACCATTGCGACAATTAAACATGTAGCTACGCATGCAAAAGCGGTCAACCACTTATCGGGAACTTCTTCCTTGTTTTCTACGATAGGATGTGGTTGATATTTAATTACTTTAGTTTCGTAGGTGTTTTCACCTGAGGTTTCTTTTCCTACTTCGTATCCTGCTATTCCTATTAATATGCCGTTTAGTGCAATTTTCCACCAAGTCATTTTTATGTTAATAATATTTTACGGTTGAAAAAAAAATGAATGAGAAAAACAATTTTCCTTTTTATTATTAGTTCTTGTTTTTTAATTTAATAAAAAAATTTTTTTTTGTATTTTTATTAGTTATAGCTGTCTTATTTGTGCTAACATTCTCCTTGTTTCTTCTTCCCTAGTTTTTGGATTTATGACGTCTACTAAGGTGGTTTCCCTGTTCATACTATAAATTTCCTAATGATCCTTTTGGTGGTTCTGCGTTGTTGTTGTTGCTGGTTTCCACCCATTTTTGTGCAGATCTTTTAGTTTGGTTATCAACTTCTTCTTTTGTTGCCCGCGACTGATGTTAATTATTCGCTGTAGTTCTGCACATTCTTTTTGGTGCCTTCGCTTTCTACCTCCACGTTTTTCGGGCTTATGTTCGCAGCTTATTCGTTGCCTAAACTCTTGTAAGTTGGCTTTTTGGCGGTTTTGCCTTTGCCGGTATTCCTCTACCATAATGTACTGGCAGGGTCTTGATAGAGTTGGCAGGGTCTAGATTTGGGTTGGTAGGATCTAGATTTGAGCTGGCAGGATCTAGCTTGAGCTGGCAGGATCGCCATGTAAAGATTGGAAGGAGTTTAGTATTGTCTTAGCTCTACAGCCGCATTTAGGTGAGCATTAAAATGCCCCACAATGATTCCAAAAGTAAAACGCAAGTAAAAACGTTGAGTCTTAAAGTGG
>NW_023458556.1:3559947-3566355 GCF_013731165.1 Rhagoletis pomonella
TGATTCCAAAAGTAAAACGCAAGTAAAAACGTTGAGTCTTAAAGTGGGAATGTTTTATTCGGCTCATCGCCGTTCTTTTATATGCTTACAATCTACCTTATGAGTAATCTAATTTACAAACTTACATTTCTAAGTTGTTAGTCATGCTTATGATTCTACGTTGTTGTGCATGCATACATAAATGTATATGGGTTCAATCGAGTTTATGTTATTGGAGAAGTGCAGCGCAAGCTAAATTGATTTGAGTACTTTGGCCTAGTTATTGCCAAAAGTATATTGAACTTTTTACTTAATATTGTGTGAACATTTTGTTTTGCTTAGCTGTCATGCTACAGGAGCCGATTTTGTCAAGACGGAGCGAGAAAACTGCTTTTTGAGCAAACCTTTTATTATTGAATCATGGGTGTGCTTATTGTTTTATTATTTTACTTTTGTTCCTTAGTGCTACTTATTTCGCCATCACACAATCCTGCTAAAAGCATCTAAATATGTGCACATTGGAGCTTTGCGAAGATGCGTCCAATTGCGAGTACTTCTTTACCTGTATTATGGAAGGATAGCTAGTTTATTTTTAACAAAATACACAAAATAAAAAAATAATCCTACCTCAAAATTTCTGCTAATTGATGTTTTGTTTCGCAGCCTACTTTGACACATATATCTCCTGTTTGTCGTTTCTTGCTCTTTTTTGACATTTCAGCAAGTGTATGGGTAAGAGAACTGAAAACTTGCAATTGTGTGCGTACCAAGAATGAATGAATGGGTTAGCGCCGTCTTGAAGGGTGGTGTTTTTTTTTTTTTTTTTTTACGAGGAGGAAGCATCGAAAGCCTAACCCCGTCAGTGTGAGACTTTAACCCAAACTAAACCTCCTACCGTCATGTACCGTTCCCCTCCCGGTACCACCGTCAAGTATTTCGTCGGAAGGTGGGTTGAGCACGAAGCTCTACGTTCGTTGCAGTCCTGATGCAGTCCGTTGAAAGTTGCATCAACTTGGAGCCGTCCTTTGTCTTCGAAAAAGCACCCACCCTTGTCGGGTCCATGCGTCCCCGCCCGCCATGTTTCGTCCGCCTATTATATAACGCCTCTGCTTATCTTCATGCCTCAGCAGCTACTGCCTCGACCAAATATCGCGCCTGGTGGTAGATATTTCATCTGGGCGTAGTTATGTGTCGTCCATTTCGACGCTGCTCATCTCTTCTCAGTTGGGTCAAAATGTGCGTGACTGCATTGTTCACCGCTTCCCATTTTTCAACGGATTCTATCATGTGAACTACCATGTTTTCAGGTGTGGGGTGTTCTCCAAATACAGAGCGAATGTGGTTTCTATCCAGGCTGAAGGGTGGTGTTAGCACACAAAGTTTGTGTCGGCGTCAGTTTTACGCTAGCGCTATCTTGGCGCTGGTGCAATATTGACGCCGGCGCTTTTCTCTGGGCGGTGTTAGCACAGTAACGCCAACCATTGTGCTAGCTCAATTGCGCGGCGCAGCGCAGTGTTACCCATGCCTAATTTTCAGTCTTGTACAAAAATTTTAGTGAACGGACGTGTTGTGCTATATTATTTTCAGCACTAGCGGGCTTTTACAAAATAAGCATTTGCATATGTAAATGCCACTTGTTTGTATGTCCCCGTATATTAAAATGTATCAGAAAAGTAGCATTTACATATGGGGATACATATCTTGTAAGAATGCTTTAATACTGTTCCATTAATGCATTTTTTTATGTTTGAAACATCAATACAGCCATATGCATACAGCAGTAGTACAAGTGTATGATTAGAGTAAGCATACGCTCTGAGAAACCACGCGTGTTAAATGGAAATGAAGGTTCATTTATACTGGCATGTATACACAGCAGCAAGCTCATGCCACCAACAGCGATGCCGTATGCATAAAATTTCTACTGGGTTCATTTATAACCTAATCGCAGCGTATGTATGTAAAATACATACATAAATATCGTCGTTTAAAGTGCAAAACCGCGTATCAACAAAATGCAAAACCGCGTATCAGCAAAATGCAAAACCGCATATGTGAAGTTGTAGAAATTATTTTCTAGAGTATATTTCAGGACGAATGGGTAAGGTTTGAGCCAAGAGCTTTTGTGAGCAAATCCAATTTTTGGCAGCCAATGTCAGCTACGCGGGTTTGCAGAATCACGATACGCGGTTTTGTACCTTAAACGACGATATGTACATATGTTGATTGCAATTAATGTGGATCTGTTTTTCTTTTAGTAATCTATGTCAGTACGTATGTATTTATGGACATATGAATGCATAATACGCGAAACATTTTTCGTCATATCAGATATGTAATGTTCGTTTGATTTCACAAAATGAGATATCAAATTAAAGGGCTTAGCCAGTGGATGTGCAATAACTTCTTATTTTTTCAAAAAGAGTTGCCACCTTTTAAAAAAAATATTTTCAAATTATTTTTAAGTTGCATCAATTATTACATTATGAGTATCGATCGAAATTGTTTTGAAAGGGCTTTTTTTGTTAATTAATTGTAGAAGGGTTGCCACCTGTTTCAAAAAGCAAACTCGACTTAAATAAAGGCAGAAAAATTGGAATGTACATACTGATATAGATGTCCGACGAAAGTGGTTTGAAAATATTTTGCAGAGGGTTGCCACCTTGTTACAAAGCTAGACTCATTATAAGCAATAGGTTAAATAAATAACTTCAACTTGAATATAAATCAAAATTGCTTTGAAAAAAACTTTATTTTTAAACCACATGTAGGAGGGTTGCCACCTAATTTTATAATTAAATTCAATTGAAATTAAGAGTATTAGATAACTTAAATATGTATCACAATACAAGTGTCAGACGAAATGGTTCACCGAGGTCGAGTCGAACTAAATAAAATTTTATGAAATATTGAAACATGGGCGTAAAACAAAGGAGTATTAGGAAATATTTAGTTTGAGCATTTATAACATTAAAGAGGGTTTCCACCTGTGTAAAAAGTTAAACTCAAATTATTTACTAAGTAAAATGAATGTGTTCTTAATAATATCACGTATTGTACGTTTAAGTCCAGGTCAAGACGAAGGCGCTGGACTGATCCTTTTTTTATCACATGCCGAAATTGTAACATTTTTCCTTATTTTAATTGTAAGTATGTACACAGTATGCAACTGCACCCGCCTTTAACCTACCTGGGAAGACGTATACATCCTTACCTACATACATTCGTACATACATATGCATAAATAGGGTTGCCAAATTTTTTATGAGCGAAATCAGTACGTTAGACTTTTCCATGTTAAACAAATCAGTACTTTTCAGTACATTTATTCAAAGCAAAATTATGAATGTAAGTAACAAATAATCCTCTAAAACGCCAGAATAAAGTTCATAAAAAACAAAAGTGTTACTCATTTTAACATGAGTGTACACATCACTACACAGAAGCCAATAAATTATGTTATATTTATGTCATTTTTGTATAGCAATATTGAGATCATTTCCATCTTCAGTGTTTAAATAGTCAAAAAATTCAATACATTTCATTTTAAAATACATACTTTCAATTTGAAGTTCACTTCAAAAAAATTTTTATTAAAAGCCGGTTTCTCTCTTTGAGCCAGGAAGTAAACTTTATACTCAAGATCCTCTCAGTTGCTTCGTTTGAGTGTGGTATTGAAAAAAACACAATATTTACGCGCCGGCGTCTTTGGATTTTTAAGGCGCTCGCACGTAAAGAAAATAAAGTGAAAAAAAACAACAGCGTATTAGTGTGTAATTCTAAACAATAATAACAAATGTTTGCTTTATTGGTGGAGGAAAATGTTTAATAAAACAGTGTGAATTGAAATAGATATTTTGCTGGTAGCTTGGTGAGATTACCTTTCTGACGTGGTGTGGTGGCTGGCAGTCGCTATGCTGGTCTTCAAGGAAGTGAAGGAGTGCCAACAAACGAAAAAGGGTTTAAGCCCGCCGAACAGTAACCTTCGTTGAGTTTCCCTTCAACTCAGTTACCATACGGCGGGGCATATTGTTAACGGCTGGAATGTTAGACGTATCTTATATATGTGTGTGTGCACTCAGATACAAAATTATTTAACGCGCATTAGGGTGGTGCAGCATATTTAGGTATGGGTCTAAACATACCGCCCCCCTTGCGATAAGCAAACTATGAAAACGGAATACGGAAGGTACCCACCATGAAAAGATAATAAGTTTGACGGTAACCACTAGAGACTGGAGGTGCTCCAGGTTGCACTTAGTTCTCGCTTGTCACACCCAGGTTGCACCGCCTCTTCCTAGATAGCTATTGGGAAATTAAAGAGAGAGTTAAAAGAAAAAATGGACGTGGTTTTCATTTTCAATGCACTTTATTGCGTGTATTAACCAACTAAGCAATCTAATTTATTTTTATTTTTGGTAAGCTCCGGAAACCACTAACCCAAATATGGTTGCATGCGCCAATAAGCCACAGACCGAAGATGGGGGGTCCCTGTTAGCATAACCTGGGCGTATACATCGACGCCTAGAGTCAGACGGATCGGGGTAGCCCGGTAAAAATTTGGATCGGCCAACCGCATAAACTGAAATGGCGCGGCAGCCGCGGGGTCGATGTCCGTTGTCGGGCTCAATCGGTTGTGTTGTGCCATGATTGTCGCCTGAGTTGTTACGCGTTCCGCGACACCGTATTTTCCTCTAAGTGCCAGCGAGCATCTCCGGTTTCGTCCAGAACCTCCGCGTTCCAATTGTAGGTCCCGCGCCAGACTAGCATCGATTACCGTGCTGGGCGCGCAGGGGTCAATTATTGCGCGGACCAGGTGCAGGCGGCCACCAGACTCGATTCGAACGATGGCGGTCGGTGAAATCGGCTGAAAAGGGCGTAAGATCGTTGTAGCCATAGTGTTGTTGTTTATGCGACCTGTTCGAAACCCCAGTCTTCGAACGGCCAGAGCTGCATTCTGCTCTTGGTTCTGCTCTTGTGGTCGGCGATATGGTGCTTTCCCAACAGTCTTACGTCGAGACAAGCGGAAAGGACCAGTTTCCGCGCCATCACGACTTACCGTTGGGATATGGGGGCGGTCGGAAAGAACTAGTTCCCGAGCCACCCGCATGCTGTGATTGGGACTGGGCAGGCTGTCTGAAGGACCCAGTTGCAGAACTGCTCTCCCTTCGTTTCTCATGTTCGAGCGGTGGTCGGAAAGAACTCGTTTCCGAGCCGCCACTTACTTCTACTGGAGCGCCCTCAGTCGTAGCTTCGTCCATCTCTGCCTCCTCGACCTGCTGAGCCCATGACTTATAAGGCTCTTCTATGTGGATGGATAAGGCACCCTGGGAACTGTTGTCATCATCCTCTATATTGCGTGCTGGCTGCCTCCAATTATCGTTGGTCTCGATATAGAGCGAAGTATGATGCTTCTCACGGCACCTGTGACATCTGTCGGCGCTAGCACAATTTTCCAGACGGTGGAATGGCGAGAGGCAGTTCGGGCAGTAGCGGTGTATGAGGATCGCTCGCAGTCGTTCTTCTGCCGTCTTACCACGGTAGATGGGGTAAAGTCTTATGCCGTGGTCTTTGTCGCACAAGCGACAGGCGATTGGAAACTCCTCCGAGCTCCTCTCAGTTTTAGAGTGCAGGGCTGAGAATCGGGTCATTCTGCAATTTGTAGTATTTGGTTGACCAAAATTCTGCTTTGCTTTGAATTTATTATGGTTGGGTGGCAAGTGGTGGGTATTCGTGCATTTGCTATCGTACATATGTATATAAATTTTACATAAAATATTTACATGCGTCTAACTCCAGCCTTATAAATTCCCTATGTAGTGCCTGGTGTGGCCGTAGCATTACTGTACTACTATTCAGGATTTTTCTAGATGGCGCTCGTGATATTGACCGACGTCCCAGTGTTATATTTACGCGCTGGTGCCTTTGGAATTTAAGGTGCTCGCGCGCATGAAAAAAAAAATAGATGAGGATATATATGTATATGTATGGAGAGGCATGAATATTATCTTATTTCGTGAGTTTTCATTTCTAATTCTTTATTTGTTTTATATCGATGCATAAAACGTAATCATTTTAAACTTCATAATTCATTCGGGGCTAATTCAATGCCACGCAGTGTATAATCAATTCGTGGCTAATTCAATGCCACGCAGTGTATACTAACAGAATAAATCGCCAATATCGTAGAAAATGGGTGAAAACATTATTGTGGGGTTTTGTTATTAAGCACCATAGCCTCCTACCCAAAAGAAAAAAAAATCCCATTATTTTTCATAATGGTGCGAAACTTGACTAAACCGATTCATAAAGAATTCAGTGTTGCCACAAAGATTTTTAATTTTTTACCAAATCTCAAACAAAAAAAAAATACCAAGCTCAGAAAAAAAAAATTACCTAATTTTTATGAGCATAACATTCGTATAACTT
>NW_023458556.1:3566365-3567295 GCF_013731165.1 Rhagoletis pomonella
TGATGCCGCTGCCGCGTTCAAAAAAATTCATATCACCAACAACAGAGCGTTTGGATAATGAAGATGAACAATTTACTTCAACAACCACTTTCAATTTTATTTTTTTAAGGTGTAGACACATACATATGTATGTATGTAAGTACATAAGAAAATTTTTTGTTTTGAACAATTGTAAAAGGCTTCAAAGTTATAAATTTTTATAATTAAAATGCAAAGCGGCAACGCTGAAAGAATTGTGTTTAGTTAAATGGTCTCGTTCCAACCTCATGCCCGGTAGAGGGCTGCGTGCTGTCATCAAAGAGCGTAGATTACACTTTACGTTCTTTGTTGACACTTCATTAATGCGTATTGCGGCCGACGTTAATCATTTCCACAATGAACACGAGGCCAGCAACGGGGTAAGTAGTGCAATTTGTAAATAGTATTTATTAATAAATAATCTTTGCATTTCCTTTCAGCTCAAGACATACATTGCTGTTGTAACACTCACTTGTACATGCTTTGTGCGTGTGTTTATATGAGAAAAATAGTTGCGTTGATTCAGAAAATGGATACAGCTACAAACATATCGGCAGACATCGAAAGTTTCCGGAATATGGTGACTTTCCAGAAACATACGCAATGCGCACTTACGGAGAGTGGTGGAAAAAAGCGCCAAGTTATGTTCAAGAGATTCAACCACAAAACTTTTCGAAAATTCCTGCTCAAGACTTTATAGTTCTATATTTCGAGGAGTATGTTCTACCAGAAGATATAGTTGTATTCGAAACATTCAACCCTGGGGCATTAATTCGAATATGGGCGTATACCATAACAAAGTCATGGTTTTGTTTATGGGAAACTGATGAATTATACAAACCTGAACCACACTCTATAAACAAACCCCGCCGTTTTTCCCCACCATTGAAAAAAAATAAATTTGCCCACTAG
>NW_023458556.1:3567395-3575552 GCF_013731165.1 Rhagoletis pomonella
CTAATAAACAATCGTGGTACAAAGCTCAATAAAAATATTAAAAATAAGAAAATTTTAATATTTTCATCTATTTGTTTTTTTTTTGTTTACCTTTATTTGGCACTTGAGTTGATCTCAAACTTTAAATTTTATAAAGTAGACACTTCAAAAATAAATAATGGCCGACGAATTGAGCGAGCGGTTTTACCTTCAAACATTTGCATCATGGTATACAGTAAACCAACCATTAACAACATGCTTATTTGATAATTAATACATGAAATATTATGAACGTATAGGATTTTTGTCATTAACCCATAGGCAAAGACTGATGCAAAAGTACCCACAAATGCTTGTTGATATATTCGAAATGTAAATTTGAACAGCAAAATTCGAAAAAAAAAATAATATAAAAACAAAAGTATTTTTAATAACTACGTGAGAGGTGGGCATGGTTATTGGTAGATTTTGCAAAAAATTTAACACTAACCTAAATTATACCAAAGGCAACCTGACACCGACTTTCGTTAAAATATCTAAGTCAGCCCACCATTATTCACTCCAAGTTGTGATCGGAACACGGTTTGACTTATGTAGGAACTGCGTCCGGTCACAATCACGCTTGATTTGCTTGGAATTTTGGTTTTATCGTCACTTTATTTTATGTGGCTTGAAAATATTTTTCACTATAAGAAAATATTTAAATTGGATTTCGGGTTAACGAAACCGACAACTGTGAAAAAATATCAACCAATACATTCAAACCAAATGTTAAATAAGCATATTTACATTTCTTGTTTTGGCTATCTGGATTACTGTATACTGTGTCCAAAATCCTCCAAATATCATCTAATTCATTTGTATACATATGAAATAAGGTGATTGACCTTTTTCTTTTTTTTTTTTTTTAAACCAAATTAAATATAAACAAAAACAAAGATTGAAATCGGGATTTTCGAAATACCGAACTAAAACATGATCCGCATCTAGAATACGTATATAGTTGCATCTGAAAATCACTAAATCAATTATGCCAGGTTTGGCGTATGTACTTCGGTTCGCTATGCGACTAACTTGTACAAGCCTGAACAAGTTGTTACCCATTTTGCGTTCAAGCAACTTTGGATATTTAAAAAATATATTTATGTATATTCTAACACATCTTATAACATTAAGACGTTCCTTTTAAACAGTTCTTGTGTGCTATCTGTAACACTCAAATTGGATGCGCATACGTATATATATTTATATGTATCGGGGTTCATCTTAACTTTGAGTGTTCCGCATCTCGACTCCCTCGTTGCAGGGCGGGAGTAGAACCAACTTTGCAATTGGTCTTGTAGTTTGGCCCTTTGCCGTATCAACGTCAACTGCACGTATTCGGTTGTCTGGACCAGGGTGTAGTTTGGCTATTCTTCCAAGTCTCCATTCATTGTGTGGGAGGTTTTCTTCTTTAATGACGACTAGGTCCCCTTCTTTCAAATTGGCTTGTGGATGTTTCCACTTGACGCGTTTCTGCATCTCGGTCAGGTACTCCGATTTCCATCTTCTGCAGAAAGTTTGGTGTAATGCTTTCAATTTATCCCAACGGTTTACGATAGAGGCCCGAGTCTCGTTTACGTTGATTTCTGGTGGAGCAAGTAGATGCCCACCAACAAGGAAGTGTCCTGGGGTAAGGGGCTCCAAGTTTGCTGGTTCGTTGGATGATGGACTCAGTGGTCGCGAGTTGAGACAAGACTCAACCCGGCATAGAAGAGTACTAAACTCTTCAAAAGTGAATTTGTGGTCCGACGCGACCTTTTTGAAGTGGCTCTTAAAACTTTTAACCCCTGCTTCCCACAGGCCACCCATGTGAGGGGCCGCTGCGGGTATAAAATGCCACGTTAGAGCTTGGTGGCAGTATTTAGAAAGGGCTTGATTGCGCGAGTCGGCCACGAAGGTTTTAAATTCGGATCGCAAAGACCGAGAGGCTCCGACAAAGTTAGTTCCATTGTCGGAGTAAATATTCTTTGGGCACCCTCGTCTAGCAATAAATCTGGCAAATGCTGGTAGGAAAGAAGCAGTACTAAGGTCACTAGTGGCTTCCAGGTGAATGGCCTTAGTCGAAAAACAGACGAAGAGACAAACGTAGCCTTTGGACAGACGACATCCTCGACCACGGTAGGTTTTAATGTCAAAAGGCCCCGCGAAATCTACACCGGTGTTTGTGAACGCACGTGAAAATGTAGTGCGTTCAGTTGGAAGATTCCCCATAAGCTGGGTTTGTGATCGTTTCCTGTGGATCGTGCAGATTTTACAGTTGTGGATGATGGACCGTATCATATTTTTTTACTCGCGGGATCCAGTATTGCGTACGTATAAGACGCAGCATCAGTTGGTTTTCCCCGTGTAAGGAGATTTTATGGACGAACTGGACAATAAGCCGAGTTAACCTACAATCATATGGGAGAATAATTGGATGGCGCTCACTGTAGGCCAAGTCAAGGGATGCGCCAAGACGACCACCAGTCCTCATAACATCATCCTTGTCGATGAATGGATTAAAGGGGCAAAATTTCGCTTCGATGGATTTACCTGATTTCAATTGTTCATATTCTTCTCTATAGTGTCGTTGTTGATAAATGGTTATTAAGCGTTGTGTCGTTGTTTTAATTTCGGCCGGCGAAATTAATGAAGACTCCGCTTTAAAAGAAGATTTTGTACTGGGGTGAGTTCTTTGATAGAATCTCATAATATATGAGATAACTCTCAAAGCTCTTGAGAAATCTGAAAATCTGTCGAGAATTTGAAAGTTATTTGTGCTAGTTGTTGCGTGAACTTGCACCCTTTTTTCCTCTATGACTGTGTCGTAGTTCGCTTCTTGTGCTGGCCATTTTGACTTGTCTTCTTGTAACCAAGAAGGACCCTGCCACCACAAGGAGTTGTTGACTAGCTCAATAGCCGAAAGTCCTCTACTCGCCAGATCTGCTGGGTTTGATGCCGAATCCACATTACGCCAGTTTTCGGTTCCCACCTTGTCTACAATTTTTGTTATTCGGTAAGCAACGAAAGTTGACCACGAACACGGTGGTTTCCGGATCCATGCTAGAACTATTGTCGAATCTGTCCAGAGATTTATTTTCAAATGTCCAAGACTCAGATTTTCGACGACCGCTTCTAAGGTTTCCGAAAGCAAAACTGCGCCGCAAAGTTCTAAACGGGGTAACGATACTGTTTTGACGGGCGCTCCCTTTGTTTTTGCCATTAGAAGGCTGACCACAACTCTTTCCGCAGACTTAACTCTCAAGAAAACAGTCGCCGCGTATGCTTTCTCCGAAGCGTCGCTGAATCCATGTATTTCGGCGTCATCTGTTTGGGTAAAGTGAACCCATCTTGGTATGCGAATGGTATTAATGTCCATGTAGTCGTGCATAAATGCCTGCCAACGATCTAATGTGGTCGTAGACACGGTATCGTCCCAACAACAGTTCCCTCCAACCAAATATTTTGCATAATGATCTTGGCGGCAATTACCACTGGAGCGAGCCAACCGAGCGGGTCAAACAGTTTGGCGATAGCTGAAAGTATCGCTCTTTTGGTGATGACGTCACGATTTTCTATTGGTTTTGCTGTGAAATAGAAGTAGTCAGATTTGGCATTCCATCTGATGCCAAGTGCTTTTACCACACTAGAATCTTCAAACTCTAGAAAATCTTCGGTGAGTAAATGAGATTTCGGTATACCTTCAAGTATTTTACTGGAGTTCGAAGTCCACTTTCTTAACGGGAACCCTGCTGAATCCAGTACCTGAAGGATTTCTTCTCGAGCTTTAATCGCTGCTTCGATGCTGTGTCCTCCAGCAAGTACGTCGTCCACGTACATACACTTTCGCAAAATTTCGGATGCGATTGGAAACGAGCTCTCAACCTCATCAGCTAGTTGATGCAATGCCCTTATGGCGAGATAAGGAGCACAGTTGATGCCAAAAGTCACCGTTTTTAATTCGTATAAACTAATTGGGTCTCTTGGGCAGGTGCGAAAAACTATGCGCTGATATTTCGTTTGATTCTCGTTTACGTATATTTGCCGATACATTTTCTCTATATCGCTGTTCAAGACGTATTGGAACAGTCTCCAACGGAGTATGAGGATAGTTAAATCGGCCTGAAGTACAGGACCTGGAAGGAGGATGTCATTTAAACTCATACCGTTGGCGGTTGGGCATGATGCATTAAATACCACTCTGACCATTGTTGTGGTACTCTCCTCTTTTAACACAGCATGATGTGGTAGGAAATAACAGTCGGTTGACTCTGGTGATACGGTAGTTGAAATCTTTGACATGTGGCCCAATGTTTGATATTCACATAAAACCCGGTTGTACTCTGTTTGAAGAACAGGTTTTTTTGCTAGTCGCGTCTCGTTCCGGTAGAACTGAGAGCAAGCGCTTTTTAGTGATGGTCCTAGACAAACATTATTTGGAAAATCTTGCCTGAAGGGTAAGGAGACAATGTACTTCCCACCATCATTTCGCTTTGTCGTTGCTTTGAAAAGCCTTTCACATTATATGTCATCGGCATTCATACTTCTTTTCTTGGGGATATCTTCTAGCTCCCAGAAGGCCGTTAACTGTTTATCCACAGTAACTTCATTAAAAAATGATACTCTTTTATTGGTTGGATTCGATGATTCCGCTTGACCGGTCAGTATCCAACCGAATACGGTTTCTTGTGCGAGAAATGTATTTAGGATGTTCTTCTTTAACCCGCTTAAAATGATTTGGGGGTAGACGTCTCCGCCTAAGACGAGGTCAACGGGCTCGTTGACGAAGAATCTCTTGTCCGCCAAAATCAAGTCTGGGAATGCTTGCCGTGTCATTGCGCTTACTTGGCAAGTCGGCAAATCCCCTGTCAATTGTTGCAAAACTAATACGGTCGTGTTTATATTGATTAACGGATCCGTAGAAGATCGCAAATGAATAGCACACGCTTCTTTTACCTGCGCAGATATTGAATTATTGATGCCCGAAACTTGGGCATGCAAGGGTTTCGATGGCAGGTTGATTCTTCGTTTGAGTCTTTCGGTTATGAAAGAACACTCAAAACCAGAATCAATGAGCGCTCTTGCTGAATAATTTACACCATTATGATGAATGTTGAGCCGTGCCGTTCCTAATAGTACTCCTTTATTTGAGTTTGCATGACATGAATTAACTTTATTTACTCCTTTATTCTTTTTCGCAGCTTTCCGCCTTTTTGCTTGCTCAGAAGTAGAGGCTATATCGTCGGACGGACTTGGAGGTGCACTAAGAGCTATTGCTTTTGGCTGAGTTGCTTGCATGTGCAGCAACGTGTGGTGTCTTGAATGACACGTACTGCAATTAAACGGACTGGTACATTTCGTGACTGTATGTCCGGCTGACAAGCAATTCAAGCAACTGTGGATGCTCTTAATAAATTCGAGTCGCTTTAGTGGAGTAAGATTGTGAAATTTGTCACACCTTTTTAACCTGTGCTCATGGCTAATGGCACATTTTGCATGTGGGTTTTTCCACGCTGGCTTGGAAGGCGCCAAGCCTTTTTGGAGTCCAATCTGAAGACTGATGTATGTTTTGTGGCTTAGGGGCTTTATTTGGCTTGCTCTCCCTAATGCCTTTTACTGTCTCCAGGGTCTGAAACCTACTTTATAAGAAATTATACATGTCCTCCCACTTTGATACTTCCGTTCTTTTCTCTATGGTTTGCACCCATAGTGCCAGTGTATGTTCTGGCAGTTTTGTCGAGCACAGATACGTGAATATCGCATCCCAGCTGGAAACGTCAATCTGGTGACATTGAAGCGCCGAGATGCAGTTGTTGATATCACGTTGCAGCTTCTTAATGGAGCTACCGCATTCACTCTCAACTGCTTTCAAATTAAATAAAATCCTCAACTGACTATTGACCAGGATACGTTTGTTTTCGTATCTGCCGCATAGATTTTTCTGATTTTTTGATTTTTTTGAAAACCATCATTGGTCAACTGACATCTTTGTACAATTTCTTTGGCCTCCCCTTGCGTTTTTTGCCTGAGATGGTACAGCTTCTCAACAGGGGTAAGGCGCTTATTAAGCATATATATGGCCGTAAACATATCCCTAAATGATGGCCATGAAAGGTAATCCCCTTTAAATATATCCGTGTCACACGGAGGCAGATGAATATTGAGCTCGCGACCAGATATATACTCACTTTCTTTTTCAGTCTTTGCAAGTTGCTCTAAAAGTTCAGCCATTGCTGCTTGGCACCGCAAAAAACTGAAGTATGTGCTTTTGTACTTCTTTTTTATTGAAGTCAGGTCTTTACTATCGAGCTCTTTTGAAGCGCAGAGTTAATCATAGGACCCCTTCACCTTTTCCCATAGAGCCTTCAATTCCTCTTTTTGAAAAGCTAAGGAGTGCTTTGTGTGTTCTGATGGCTGCATGGAATTGTAGTCAGATTCGAACTCTGCTACTGCATCTGCCTGACGAATAAAAGTATCCATTTTTCCTTCTAAGGTTCGTTAAATTTGAACAAAGAAAGATTTTTTTGTTTTTTTTCGAAAGAAATTGCGTATAAATCTGATCGCAGATTTAATTTATTTAATTAGAATTGCAATCGTCGTGAGCAATGTCGACACCTGAATAGCCACACCAGTATAAAACCACACCAGATTAATTGAAAAGTCGAGGATTTAGTTTTCTCTTGACGGCGTAATTAATAATTTATTTTATTTTATTTCAGCAAAGACGAGTTATATATATGTATGTATTTCCGTATGGTAAATTACTTGCCACCCAACTCTTTATATATATATATAGTGTATACAATATTGTAATCGGTCGCGTCTGCCAGAAGTGAATTTTGTCGCGAAAGTGAATGTTGTGAACAAAAAGAGGGAAAAAAGAACCCGTCCTTCTCCACAATACAATATATTATGTATGTATGTATGTTTACATGCACAATCAAATATTTGATACCCTAAAAAAGTGAAGTGAAGTGTTTAAGGCACTAACTAACCCAATCTGTAACCAGTGACACTAAGGTGGGATTATAATTAATATATCAAAGTCAACAGGTGAAAATGATAAGAATTTAAAATTGTACGCTGCAAAATCTGCTGTATAAGTACCTATATTAAAAGGGTTTACTTAACCTCAACAACAACGTACCAAGTGAAATTTTATAGCACAAAGCTGAGAAAAGTTATTAAACCAGTGACCGGAAAAAATTTTTATAAAAAAAACAAAAAATATCAACCGAAAGTGAGATGATACGAACTAAAAATGTGCACCGATAAAAACTTTTATTAAACAAGTGCTTTGATTAAAACAAGTAACTTTACCCCAACCACTACGTCCCAAGTGAAATCTTACTAGCACAAGGCTGGAAAAAATCTTATAGATCAGTGACACGAAAGGAGTTATAATAAAATACCAAAATCAAAGTGAAAAATGATATGAACTTAAAATCGTGCACCGAAAAAAACTTGTATTAAGCAAGTGCTTCGCTTTAAATAAATCACTTTGCAACAACAACACCTGTTCACTTAAAATGGCGGTATCTTCGCTGTATCTTAATGGCGAATGTGGAAAACAAAAACAAAACGAACGGTTTGCAAAAATTTTTTTTTTTTTTTTATAAAGTTCAAAGGTAAATTAAATCTTTTTTTTTACCCTTTTTCTCTCACAACTTCACCCGCGATATTTTGTTTGACACTCGATTTTATAAATAATGTTTGAAAGTGCACTGAGGTGTGAAATCAAAACCACGTACCTTTGTAAATGGAAGTGCTGCTTTTGTGACAAAATAAGTTGCTGGAACTGTAGCTGCTGTGGCAAATGCCGCTGCTGGAACTGTTTCTGCTGTGTCCTTTTATGGTGTATCAATAATAAAAAAGCCTTCAACTGGCAGATTATCCTGTTGCAAATTTTTGATAATGTGGCGATCAAGCGGCAGTGGTGCGTGTGGACTGTATTTCTGGCGCTGTTGAGTACTCGGAGGTCAATTTCTCGGCTGAGAAGGACCAATATTTACGCGCCGGCGTCTTTGGATTTTTAAGGCGCTCGCACGTAAAGAAAATAAAGTGAAAAAAAAACAACAGCGTATTAGTGTGTAATTCTTAACAATAATAACAAATGTTTGCTTTATTGGTGGAGGAAAATGTTTAATAAAACAGTGT
>NW_023458556.1:3575652-3586936 GCF_013731165.1 Rhagoletis pomonella
CAGACATCTGCAGCGGGTGCATGATTTTCGTGTATACTCGATCATCTAACCAAACCCGTTTTGCATCGTTCTCTGTATACGAGCAGAAGTATTGTTCGTTATCGACTGAGCTCAAGACGAACATGTTGGCCACAACACCCGATTGCTTTTCATACATACTTGATTGGGTTCGGGTGCTTTGCAGCTCAATATACCCGGGTGTTCGAGTTTTAACCCGAGTGTGCACAAAGTTTTCTTGATTGGCTTATGACGTTTTTGTTTCTACAAAAAATGTTGCCTTCTCATCGCGGTGTTCTTAGTTTTTGTGCGTAGAGGGTAAAGAGAAGGTTGAATTTTTCGGTAGTTTGTTTAAGTGTACATTTAACCATTTCTTATATTTTTGCTCATACAAAATGCGGCATCACGACGCCTACATTCATTTAGGTATAAATGTGTGTAGATCGGCAATGCAATGCTCGGTGCACATTTATTTTTTGTAAAAGTACTTATGTACCTACATAGTTTTAGGCTGTGTTCTAATATATACACACACAGCTTTCCACGCGAAACTATACGAAATAGATGCAAAAACATTTTTGTCTACTTCGCTTCTAATTTTTTCATTGCGTATGCACAAGCACAAAGCAACAACATTTTCGTATGCTTTGTGGGAACATATTGGCGCCAGTTACCTTCAGCGTAAATTTCTTTGTTGTCCTGCATTTTATCGCAATGTTCGGGTGTCCGTTTCATTGTTACACAAATTTTCGGGTTAGCTGCGGGTGTCCGAGTGTGGTGTTCGCTTGTGCTCAATTTATAGCGAGGGTGATCGAACAGACTCGTTCGTAACCAAAGCAGCTGTCGGGTATGCATCTCGATCGAACACATAATAGCCGAGTGTGGCGTTCGCTTGTGCTTGATTTTTAGTGAGTGTGATCACAAAGGCTCGATCATACTCAAAGCTGTTCTCTGATACATATCGAGCCCTAACCGCCAAAATAACGTAAGCGACATTTTTTTCAAAATTTTCTTATTGATGCAGAAATATTCCTAGAGCATCTAGATGCATTTCTGCATCAAAAATAAAATTTTGAAAAAAATGTCACTTACGTTATTTTGGCGATTAGGGCTCGATATGTATGTATATCAAATTAAAGGGAATTAAATTTCTTATCAGATGATACAAGGCATATTGAACAGGTAGTTTCGGTCAAGGTGTATTATACAAGGTGTGATTAACAACTCAGGTAGACTCTCTTTTAAGGTACTATTATGCCCAAAAATATAGGCTGCATTTCTTTATTCATTCTGAACGTTTGGAATAAGCCAAGGTGTATTAAACAAGGTGGTGTTGGGGCGACAGCTGAGTTTTTCGCCGTGGAGGCCATTACGTCAAAATGATGTGTTTGTTGTACTCATACCAATGACAGTATGGACATCAGCGTATAATTTGTTAGTGTAATTGTTTACTTATATACGGCCAACACCACCTTGTTAAATACGCCTTGGAATAAACTTTTTTGTTTATTTATTCTTTAGAACGTTCCTGATGATATGTTGACGTATATTTCAAACGCATTCTGTTTATTCCGGCTGTGAAATGGGATTATCCGGATTGTATAAAGAAACGCAGCCGTAAACAATCGATTCCAAATTCATACAAATTTTTTTCAATTTGACTTAATAGGATGGTTCTTCTGAGAGCAATGTCATATTCATTCACACTTTGTTAAATACATTTTGGTATCAGTATAGCAGCTGATTTGATTTTCTCCAAATTATTTGGTCTCAAAAATGTCGAAAATTCCTTCTCACAAAAATTTCAAATTGTTAAAATCTATTTGCATGTGAATAGCAGCTTTTAGAGCGCTTGCCCAACTCAGCAGCTCAACCGCTGATTACTAGGCCTCGCAAAGGATGGATCAATGCTTCAAGAAGCAAACAAATTTACTAAGAAAGAAAGTTGTAATTGAGAGGTAGTCTGACGTTTGCCAACAATATAATTTTAAAATCAAAACTCAAACTCACACATACATTCTCATTTTCAATCTCAAACAACAACAATTGTGAACAATTTAATTTTTTTATTTTCAATTTTATATGATTTTAAAATGTTGGCAAACGTCAGAAAAAAATCATGGCCGACGAATTGAGATAATGAATTTACTTTGTAATATTTTTATGGTTGTAACAATTTTAAGTTGCGATCCCGTACTAGCCCGGACTAGCCAGACCTAGTCAGAAGCAGTCAGATTTTACTGGAAATCAGTGATCGGAGTTAGTAAAAATCTGTGTGGTAGATTCTGGAAAAAAATGTGGTAGATCTCAGTTTTCGGTTTACAAAAATTAAAAAAAAAATCTGCAAGGTTTGACCTTAACTGAAAACTTTTTAATTCGAATCTCTAGAAAAAACTTTTAACTTGGGTTTTGCCAATTTTGACAATCCTCAAGAAAAAGTAAACAACGCGTTAAAAACTTTAGATGCACTGTAATGTGCTAATTTTCACAAAAATCGCCGATATTTTACGTTTTCTTCATTAGTGCTTTTTATAAATCATATATTTTGCAATTTAACATAATAAAATTACGTGTCCCGACGAAAAATTTAATATTGAGAAATTGAGAAAATTCACTGTTTGACAGTTTCTTTTCTCCTCCCATTCGGCTTTGTTTACTTCTACTTGAGAAATCTCATCGTCGCCGGGAATGCGAAATCTTGTATATGTACTATCATTCTTGTTATTAGGGACACGAGCTTCGATATTTTTGCCATTCGATACCGATACTTTTTACTTGAAAGTTTTCAAACGATATTTTTTGGAATCGAGTACCAGAGCCCTTGTATCGTATCGAATCGTAAATGTACATGACAAAGTTAATGTGAATAATGATACATTTGTATGACAAATTATTAGAAAATAAAATCAAAACGTCGAAATTTAAAACTCTGGGAATTGGGCAAGACTATTTGTATAAAACATTTTCTAGTAATATTTGAAATATTTAAAATTAATTTTCCAAATTCCAAAATGTAAATCTTTGTCCTTACTAAAATTTCTATTGAAAGTTTTGTTGTTAATATTGTTTTTAAACATTCCATTTCTTGCAAATCTATGTCGCACTATAACATTTCTTACTTTGGAATTTATATGCTTTAAAGCGCAGAAATGTGAACTATCTTAGGTTGGTATGTGGCGCGCCTTCAGTGATGTGCTTACTAAAGTGCAAAGTGTTAATTCTTTAATAGAAAATTACACCAATATTCAGATTAAATTTTTTGAATTTTGGCTGCGTTTCTTTATACATTCCGGATAATCTCATTTCACAGCCGGAACAAACAGAATACGTTTGAAATATACGTTAGCATATCATCAGGAATATTCTAAAGAATAAGTAAACAAAAAAGTTTATTCCAAATGTTCAGAATGAATAAAGAAATGCAGCCTTTGTATCAATATTTGGAATATCGAGTATTTTTATTACGATATTTTTACAGCGATACTGTAAATGAGTACTATATCGATACTTTCGATTCGATGTCGGGTCTCACCTTGTTATCACATAGTGTTTATTGTTGGACAATTTTTGCTCTTAAAATTAAAAAAATAAAGAAAATCATGTGGAGCTAAATTATAACTACTCAAAAATGCGAATATGTGGTAGATTTTAGACCTTGTGTGGTAGATGTGGTGGATGCTCCAAAAAGTGGTAGATCTACCACAATGTGGTAGTAGTCCGATCATTGCTGGAAATCGATCCGGTACTCGGTTCTCTGACTATTGAGAGGACAAAAAAAAAGAGTAAATACGGTTCTCTCTCTGTCAGAAGTTACCAGTTTTAGGGCCGGTTACTCAATATCTGGTTAACACTAATCTCCGGCTAAACATAGTTATCGACGTTACCGACTCCCTGTTATATGCATGGAGTCGAAAACGTCGATAACGATGTTAAACCGCAGATTAGTGTTAACCAGACATTGAGTAACCGGCCCTTAGTCCGAGAATTTTTTACTGGTAAAATCGGTAAATGTGTCAAACGATCAGCAGTAGTGTGTTTGGCAACCAAATTGTAAGCAAAAGAAAAGTGCGCTCTGCTAATTCATGTTGAAAATTATTTAATTACGTGTTTAAGTGGATTCTAATAATTTGAAAGTATTTTTGGTTATTTACATGTGTAAGCTAAGTGTGTTTACATACAAAATAAGCAAAAATTGACAACCCAAATTTGGAGGTTATTTTGAAGTTGACAGAAATTACCATTTTTTACTAGTAAGCGATCCCGTACTTTTCAATGTTACTCTCTCGCTCTGAGCGAATTTTTATTTTTTGACAGTTTTACTAGTTTTAGTCCGAGGAATACGGGATTGCACCTTTAATTTTTTCCAATTTAAATTTTTTTTTTTGTATTTCACATTTCAGAAGAAAAAAATCAGAACAGTTTTTGACCATTGTTGCCGTTTTAGGTCTTTGGTAGCTAGATTTAGCTACACGCACACGGTAATTAGAGCGTAATACCATGTTCTGACCGACATCGAAAACATGTTTTCGTTGCTAAAACTGGTTTTCGACCTAAAACTTGTGTTTTCGTCCATGTAAAATCTGTCAAACGAAAACTAGTTTTCGCTAAAACCACTTGAAAACTCACGTTCCACTCATTACAATCGGTGTCTGGACTAGTTTTTTCGATTATTTATCGTAGTGGAAGCCATATTTTATCAGCTTTAATACGTCATTTCGGATTTATTTTTAATTGGGTGGCCAAAATAAAGCATGGAAGAAAAGCTTGTGAATGAAAAGAAATTGAAGGAACAGTATTTTGGTTTTGTTTTTGTGTAGCAAAACTGTAAACAAAGGATGAAAGAAATTTCAACGAAAACACCAACAGTCGCTGTGAACAGCCTTCAGCCCACAATACCAAAACTCGTTTTCAAGGTGTTTTCGTTGTCGGTCAGAACATGGTATAAAAATAAGTTACTCAAGCCGGTTGTTCAATGTCTGGTTATCACTACTTCACGGTTAAACATCATTATCGACTTACATTGCTAAGCAAAGCAAAATATATAAAATCCATAGCAATTTTGACGAGTAAAAAGCAGCACAAAATTGTTTTCTTGGCGTTCATTGTGGCATACTTTTTGCGTCTGGCGCTTTGCTGGCAAAGTTATACATGCCACGCAAAGCTACAAAGTTTTATCTGGCATCAGCTTAATTGTAAAGCTGAAATTAGTCAAGAACGTAAACCTACCGGTACGTAAACCCGAGTCAGCTGACACGATCTGTCTTACCAAAGCGCCATGTAAATGAAAACTCAACACCGCAGAATTTTTCTGTAGTTGTAGCCCGTAGCGCAGAAATCTGCGGAATTTAGATTTTTCCGTGTCAGCTGATTTCTCCTTCTTTAGATGGATGCCACTTCGTCAGTTTTACAGATGGTAAAAAAGATATAAGTTCCTACTCAAAATATGTTTAAAATATTTGAAATTTACTATTGAATAAGGTTTTTGTTGAAAACTAAATAGTTTATATTTAGCTAAAATCTATTATAGCACGAAAAATTGTAGTTGAAAGGGTAAGTTTATGAAAAGGCATTGATGAGTGGCAACAGTGTAGTAAGCAACACTGAGGGCTCCAGTAATCGACAAAATTCTGCGTATACAGACTGCGTTTAAGTATACGTTCTGCGTTCTCGACTAATTTCAGCTTAAGTTTACAAGACTATCGAAAACTATCGATAGCTATCGATGGTTTCTAAAGAACTATAGGCCCGTCCACATAGAACTTTGGCGTTGCGTTGGCGTTGGCGTCGCTTCAACAGCTGACTATGAATACATGAATTCAAATGCAGCCGTCCACATAGCCAAAATTTGACAACGCTCACGCCAACACAAAGCAAAAAGATGGCCAACTCTCAACTTTTCGCGTGCGTCGCTCGTCAGCTGTTGCAAATAAATAAAATTATGTGAAATATTTTTCCTTTTTTATAAAGTGCGGGCAAGAAATATCGTTTTCAATGCAATTATTGATAAGAAATATTAATTTATCTGTCGTTAGTATGTTAATTTAGTGGCCCAAGGATTCGCTGCCAAGCGTTCATTGTAGCAAGCATACTTTTAACGTGCGTTCTGTCAAACCAACGCCAACGCCAAAGCCAACGCGAAAGTTCTATGTGGACCGGCCTTATCGCAATGATAGTGTCGACTATCGATAGTCGATTTGTCGGATGGTCGACTTTGAAAAGCATTAAAATTGTACCATACCTTATATCGAAATATTTTCGAAATCTTTATTTTCCCTGTATTTCCAGAAAATATTCTCGGATTTGCAATTCTATTTTTTATCAAATACGACTTGTGTTATCAATACAGCAGTGGCAGGAATTTCAAATGGATTTAACAAATATATGCCGTGCCTGTTTGTCGTCGGAAGATCGGGAGCATCTGCTAGACTGGTATCAGCCCGTTGACTCTTTGGATATATCATACAAAGAGTGTTTTTGTAAATGTACACAAATTAATTTAAGTTTGAAAGACGATCCAAATCACAGTGTAGATCCAAATGAGCTCGATGATACCCGAATGCAATATCTATGCTTTGATTGTGCCCAAAAACTTAAAGACGCCTATGATTTTATTGAAAAGGCGAGAAGGGCTGATAATGAATTACGTCGCACACAAACGGAAAAAGTGAAGATAGAAAGTATAGCCAAAACCTTTGAATGGGTTCCAGTACATGAAGAGCTAATGGAAGTAAATAAGCCGCCAGATCCTGTAGATATGGTATATCAAATATGACTTACCTAAATATAATTAAACAATAATTATTTTTATTCGTTCACAAGGATCACATGGATGATATAAAAGTACCACCATCTATGGATGTCGAACACGAAATAAATATTGATAAAAAAAGGAGTGTCAGTACAACAATGTTTCTAATTGAATCGGATAAGGATATGCAGAGGTGCAATAACTTGAATGAAGCCGGGCTGGTCTTATCGAAAAAAAGTAAACGACTCAACCTTGCTCATACAAGACCGAAAAATGTAAAGACAAACGAAGTAAAATCGGAGGTGAAAACGAAAAAGGAAGTCAAAGACATGTCTGAGCCTGCGAAGTGCGAAGAATGTGGGAAAATCATGAAAAGAAGCTCATTAA
The DNA here is from genome assembly GCF_013731165.1 of Rhagoletis pomonella. Taxonomy (NCBI): domain Eukaryota; kingdom Metazoa; phylum Arthropoda; class Insecta; order Diptera; family Tephritidae; genus Rhagoletis; species Rhagoletis pomonella. The sequence goes on from NW_023458556.1 coordinate 3,582,785, forward strand.
AGCAACATAAGCAACGTCATAAACCAAAACCTTTTCTTTGCCAGGCTTGCCGTAAGTACTTCCATGCATTTTAATTTTTAGGATTATTTTGTTTGGTATTTCTTAAATTTACCTCATGTTAAACAATTTTTATTGATCTTGAGGCCGTTTATTATGCAAAATTATTATAAAAAAAAAGCTTTTTATAAATGATAGTTGGTGTTGTTGTAGCGACTACAACAACCTCAGCCAGATCGGTTAATCCCAAAGTAACAGGAGACTCAGAAAGCGTGCAGGGTAGGGTATTTCCATATGGAGGCGTTAGTTGAGTAGGGTTTAGTTGGCATGAGAAGAGATGTGTCGAGTCGTGAGTTGTCTCTCCGCCTGCCGGACAGTCATTGGCCACATCTGCGCCTAATCTGCTCAGGTTCGAGCTTAACCTGCTGCAGAAGCCAGAGCGAAGTTGGGCTATTGTGGTCCAAGTCTCCCGAGGCAGACGAAGCTCTCATTGATATAGTGTGTTTATTGTGCTTGTGCTTGTGCTTGTGTGAATGCATGGTGCAATTATTAAAGGTATTGTCTTCCCAGAGAGTTTTGCTTCACATCGAAATTCGTGCGTCCTTATTTTCATTTTGACGCATTTCAATGTTGGTTCTTTTACTTTTGGTTTTGGTTTTGGTTGGATTTGCTTTTGGTAGTCGCTCAATTAAATTTTTATAATTTTTCAAAAAAAAAAAAAAAAGAACGTTTGAAATAAATTGAGCCATAAAAATTTGTCTTTTGTTTACTACGCAAATGTTTATTTTTAGGCCTTTGCCAATTAAATAAGTTCTCTGCAAAAAGGTTTCTTTAAAAAAATACATGGACATATATGGTATATGGTGAATAGAAATATCCCGTTTCCATTACAGTAAACCTTTAAGTGTGGGCAACAATGATATTTTTCAAATAAGGCAGATCGGAATATGCGCTCTCAGGGAAGACAATACCTGTAATTATTGTACCATGGTGTGAATGTGTCGTGTATATACATTTATATTCTTGTTTGACGTTAGTTTTGTTGTTGCCATTCTTTGCACTAAAAATTTGGTTTTTTGCGTTTCTTTACATTTTCCTGTAATTCTCTTTTAGCGAGCGAATTTTGCTTACGCTCTTGCATTTTGACACTTTTCAGATTTTAGTCCGAGAAGATGGACCTAATGACGTTTGCTAAAATTTCAAAATCAAAAGTTATCAAAACAAATTCTTTGGGACTGAGAAATATTATTTTCTAATTTTTAATCCATTTATAAAAGCGTGGCATATTAAAAAGTTTTTTTTTATTTTATTTATTTTATATAATTCAACTTCCAATGAAAAGAGAACCGAAGGCTATGCAAGCAAATATTTTGTGCTCACGTTTAGTATATGCATACATATGTACATACATACATATAGCTGTACCGTATGTGGTGCATTTTTTAGGTGTAATATTTAACTTCTGCTGGCGGTGCGACATCTAGAGTCTTCTAATTATGTGTATTTGATATGATATCTACGACGAGGTTGATATCTAGACTTTGCCATAAATACCTTTGCTATATTTATAGTATAAATGGTGGTCTGGACATACAACATTGCAAATTGATAAAAGCGTTGTAAAAAGGCCTCAAACTAAAAAAAAAAAAATTGCTTAACATGATTTGTTTGTTATAAAGCCAATAAGAGCAAAAAACAACAAATTCTTAAATTTACCTTCACCAGCAAAAACTTTTATGGAGTTCAGTGCTCTAAAAAATCATGAGCTCAGTCACAATGGGAAACGAGAAAGATTTCCGTGCGATATATGTAACCAAAGCTTCGTAACTCCGTACACTTACAAGAAACACAAATTGACACACGAAAACAACCGCAAACCAATATATCAATGTTCGCAGTGTGAAAAATCATTTCTTCAAAAAAATGGCCTTACAAACCACGAGCTCCATCATAAGGGAGTTACGATAGAATGCCAAATTTGTCAAAAACGTTATGTGCGACAAATTGACCTAGATGTTCATTTACGCACTCACTCTGGAGAATCGCCATTTTCGTGTCACCTTTGTGAAAAATCGTTTATACACAAACGTATTCTAAATAGGCATATGCAGAATCATGGATATTTCAGTTACAAGTGCTTGATATGTGGTTCTAAATTCTCCAAATATGATCAATATCATAATCATCGCATGCAACACACTGGATTACCTTATAAATGTGGCGTTTGTGAAAAGCAGTTTCCAGATACTTACAAGTTAGTAATAAAGTATGATTTTGCCCAATATATATGTATATATATATATATATATGGGTATGTGTATGTATATAATTTTTCAGAACTAAGCGTCATATAAGAGGCGTGCACAAAATTGGAGAAGACAAGGAGATGCAGAAACTCGTTGTAAGAATAAATATAACAAAAGAATATAGAGGACGAATAGTCGAAGTTTTGGAGAAACCAGATGATGATAAACCAACTTAGTACGATATTCATGGGATTTTATTTTATTAAATTTTATGTAATAAAATGCCATTCAAATCAAAATGGTAAAAGGTGTTTTTCTCAATTTTCTAAATATTTAAGGGGATGTCTTTAAGATGTCGACTTACATATAATATGCACATACTAGGACATTCAATCACGAAGTATTTTAACAATATCGGGATTTCGCGATGAAAAAAATTTAATCCCGGGATCCCGCAATTTTTCGGGATTTCCAATTCATCACATTTTTTTGCGATTTACAGTAGGTTCGCCTTTTTTTCCTCCCTTTTATTAGCTCGGGATTTAACTATGTAACATTGATGCGCCTAAAAGATGCAGCGATTTCTATTCTCAAATTACATACCTGATGACAGTACGAAGGAAAATTATAATAGCGAGTTTTAGTTTCTTAGGGCCGGTTACTCAATGTCTGGTTAACACTAATCGGCGGTTAAACATCGTTATCGACGACTTCGACTCCATGCATATAACAGGGAGTCGGTAACGTCGATAACTATGTTTAACCGGAGATTAGTGTTAACCAGACATTGAGTCACCGGCCCTTAGGGCCTTCAAATTAGGCATTTCAAATTAAGAAAAAACTTGAATTACTAATTTATATGATATCGGCTAAAACACTTGAACTTATCGCAACAGAGAAATATTATTTTAACAGTTTTAATCTTAGTTGATCCAAGGTTCAAGAAAAATGCTTTTACGGATGAAGAAGCCTTTCAGGGAGGAGATTCTGTAACCAGTTAGCGACAAGTTTCTGATCGATATCGCACTTGTTGACGTAAAAATATTTCATATCATACGTCAACAAAACCGATGCCGATTCGAAAATTGTCGCTAACTGGTTACAGAATCTGCCCCCAGGCCTACAAAAATGATATCGTCCGATTCAGCTGGAACAAAAATGCTTCAAACAAGTAAGAGTGTATCTGCATTATGGCCTCGAACCGACATATATACATCTTTTATTTGAATCCGTATTAAAAGCTCTATTGGCTCCTACATTCGGATTTTTATAGGCGAGTCTCCATTGAACCGTTTTTCCATATAATTGGCCTATTTGCGCTTTTATTCGAAACCTAAATGTTTCGGTACCGAGTATCGGGAGTATTGGATTCTTTTTAAATCAGTACCGAATGTCCGTCAATACTTAAAAGTATTGACTCAGCACATCATTAGAAACAGGCAAACATGTAAACACAAAACAGCTGATATGCACTTTGACACTAGCCATTTTTACCCGGAGAAAAAGTCCGGGCTGTTTTGGGCGGGAAGAAGAAGATACTTACGATCCAATACGTTCCAATTTTCGCTCTCTATTATACCATGTTCTGACCGACAACGAAAACACTTTGAAAACGAGTTTTGGAATTGTGGGCTGAAGGCTGTTCACACCGGCTGTTAGTGTTTTCGTTGACATTTCTTACATCCTCTGATTGCAGTTTTGCTACACAGAAACAAAACCAAAATGCTTTTCCCACATTTTCTTTTCATTAGCAACCTCTTACTTTCATTATTACTTTAGTTTGGCCAGCCAATTAACAATAAATACGAAATGGCGTATTAAAGAAGATAAAATATGACTTCCACTTCGATAAATAATCGAAAAAAACTAGTGCAGGCACCGATTGGAATGAGTGGAACGTGAGTTTTCA
>NW_023458556.1:3587036-3588850 GCF_013731165.1 Rhagoletis pomonella
TCCAAAGAAACCAGATTATGATTATATTGGCCGATACGTTGAGCCACTGCGTCCATATTAACTGCTATTCCGCAAAATGCTGTCCGACACAAATGTATGAAAAAACTTTACTATACATAGGTAGTAGATATGATTATTAACCACTTGGCTTACCCAAATTCAAGTGTTTTAACTTTCGATTGTTTTCTAGCATGGTTAAAACCAATTCAGGTTCGATTACCGTTTGAAATAAATCTAGTCTTTCCAAGTTTTTTAAATTTGCCAGACAAGAAAAGTTAAGCAGCGGGGGATCCGTCGAGCAATTTCGAAGGGAAAGTTCTAGTTAGGAAATAAACATTAGATAATTTTTAAGAAATCATACATATACAATTGAAATACCCCTTAAGTTGTCGCAAACAATTCCCAATGTCTCAATACAGCTGGCGTTTAAAATTTTACACGAATCCAATCTTAAGCATATTAGACTGTCTCCTCGTTGTTGAATAAACCTAACAAATAAAAGAATTTTCATAAACTTTTAGAAAACAAAAAGCACATCCTGAAGCATACTTTTTAAATTCAGTTGGGGAAATAGTGTTAAACAAACCACACCACGATAAATCCAACTTTTTCAACACAGTAGCTCTCTTTGCCAAGGTACATAATAGATCGTTTGTTGTAAGATGCCAATACGGTTTTAGGTTCAATTCGCCGTACAACAATGGATGAGTAGATACGTCATAAAAGAATTTCGACACTTGTCCAACTAAGAACAGCGATATTAAATCCAAGTAGCTGAATATTTTCAACATAATTTCAAACTGTAGAGGAAATAAAATCACTAATTGTTATTGAAAATGTTAAAATAATTATTACTTGCAAATGGTCTGAAAATTGCGAGTACCATGGAGGTTTTTATATATAAATTTGTTATCAAAGTAAAGTCCCTGCTTTAAGCAGCCAGAGAACGTAAAATTTAAAAGAAGTTTCAATATACATATAGCGTTATTGAGTCAAATTTCGTATAGCAATTTACGCTATTTCTCTTTGAAATTTCTTTGACTTCTTTTTGGATCGCGCCAGCTGTTGTCAGAAAATAAGTACAAATACCAAATTTCGTTAAGATATCACAATTTTTACTCGAGTAATCATGTGCACAGACGGGCGGAAGGACAGCCAGTCACCGCTTAACCGATTTCTTTTTTCAATCTGAGCATTAATATATGTACATATATACATTTGTCTATATCTATTTCGCACAAGTACGCTAGGGTATAAAAACAGACATATACACGAAACGTATTTTGATTTTATTGCCATACTATTCAATAACATACCGGCATGTCTTTGAGTCCAATCGTTGTCTTGCACTCCTCGGAATGTAACTCGTCGGTCATAATTTCTCTATTATTGCTTAATACGTATATAAACTGATTTAAATCGTTGGCAAAAAATTCTCTCAAGTGGTTATGATAATTGTCCTTAATATTGGGTCGAAATTGAATTCTTTGTAATTTCCGCAAAATCGAACCTTAAAATAGAAAAACATTTTAATAGTTTACTTATAATGCCTAATTTCTCGGCTTTAAGTATAAAAAAAATTTAATTATATTTTCACCTACATTTGCGTTGCCGTTCATAGGAGTCGAATACTCGTTGCGCACTTTCAATATTCACCTTCCTCCCGCCTAGTAATACAGCATCGATTTCCGTGAAATAACCCAGGTTCGAATGATTAAATTCTAGCCTTATAGTCCTAAAAATATAAAAATTAAATAGTACAACATAACTAACTTAATAACTTTTAGTTACCTAGTGGGCAAATTTATTTTTTT
>NW_023458556.1:3588950-3589974 GCF_013731165.1 Rhagoletis pomonella
TTTTTTTCAATGGTGGGGAAAAACGGCGGGCTTTGTTTATAGAGTGTGGTTGAGGTTTGTATAATTCATCAGTTTCCCATAAACAAAACCATGACTTTGTTATGGTATACGCCCATATTCGAATTAATGCCCCAGGGTTGAATGTTTCGTATACAACTATATCTTCTGGTAGAACATACTCCTCGAAATATAAAACTGTTAAAATAAAGAAGTCCAAATTTTATACGATATGCATTGCTTAAGATACATATATGTATGTAAGTAAATAGTTACCTATAAAGTCTTGAGCAGGAATTTTCGAAAAGTTTTGTGGTTGAATCTCTTGAACATAACTTGGCGCTTTTTTCCACCACTCTCCGTAAGTGCGCTGTATGTGGCAGAATATTCCATGTATGTATCCAGATACAATTGTACATATTTACCTATAAAATGTATACAAACCATTGCGTATGTTTCTGGAAAGTCACCATATTCCGGAAACTTTCGAGGTCTGCCTGTTATGTTTGGAGCTGTATAAGAAATGCTGTAATCGCTGCCATACTGAGAACTAAAATCCGCTACATCCTGGGCAAATTGATCCAAACGATAACCAGCATGGCAAAATCCTTCCGAATCATTCAATTGCCCAGACTCCTTAAAAGTATTGCATAGTTCCTCATCAGCATCGGCGCTACTTTTAATGAAGTCCACAATAGCCCCAGCTTCTGTTTTTCTAACGTCCTCATCCGACACCGAAGACATTTAATGTCTTTTACGAGCGATGAGATACTTAATCTTCCTGCGGTTGCTTTTACAACATTAATTTAATGGCTCTATTTAACTAGCCAAGCAATTTTAATACAAAGTGTTGCGTCATGTATCACTTTCTTCACACACCAACCTTTACCAGTAATTAGAATTCAAATACACTAATTAATGGAAAAAGCTGTAGAACGAACGACTTAAACCTCAGTATATCCAGTAAACAAACTTAGCTATTTTTTTTCGCCAAGTTTGGTCCCCATAAAGGACTAGTGTTGCAAGC
>NW_023458556.1:3590074-3604114 GCF_013731165.1 Rhagoletis pomonella
AGATGATCGAGTATACACGAAAATCATGCACCCGCTGCAGATGTCTGATATGTATGTACATACATATCGTCGCCTGGGTAAAAGATTATCGTATGTTAATTTCGGTAGGTTGTGGGAAATCGCGATTGAAGTTTGGAATGCAGTTTCTCAAAAACGCGAGGATAGATTTTCTCCAGTCTCTGAAAATGTTACTAGTTAAAAAAATTCTTAAATTATTTAATTTTTAATGTTTATTGTTAATTAATTTTGAATTTATTTTTTTTGTATGCATTTCAAACTTCAATCGCGATTTCCCACAACCTACCGAAATTAACATACGACAATCTTTTACCCAGGCGACGATTTGTATTCTTATGGACGCTCAAACACATCTGTCAAAACTTGTCGTTCACATGCGAATGCTTTTCGTACGCACACAGTTGAGCAAGGCGTATTTAACAAGGTGGTGTTGGCCGTATATAAGTAAAAAATTACACTAACAAATTATACGCTGATGTCCATACTGTCATTGGTATGAGTTACAACAAACACATCATTTTGACGTAATGGCCTCCACGGCGAAAAACTCAGCTGTCGCCCCAACACCACCTTGTTTAATACACCTTGCAGTTGAGTGTGAGCTTGAAAAACGGCATATTATGCATTTTAAATTAGTTTTCTATAATTCTGAAAGATATTTTAATTATCTACCTATTGATGTATCAACTATTGCAAAAAGTTAAGTAATAACAAAGATGTTGGTCAAAATAAAAAGCTCACGCTCACGCTCACGTTGAACTGTATAGCAGGCTTAGGGCCGGTTACTCAATGTCTGGTTAACACTAATCTGCGGTTAAACATCGTACTCTGGCAGAATACTTTACAAGAGCGTACAATTGCTAGCGTATGCCGACGACATCGACATTATCGGTAAAAACAAAAGCTGCGTCTGTTCTGCCCTCTCGGGATAAGATAGAGAAGCAAAGCGAATGGGTCTGGTGGTGAACGAGGACAAAACGAAGTATCTCCTGTCATCACACACACAGTCAGAGAATAGGCGACTTGGCACACACGCCACTATTGACAGTAAGAAGTTTGGAAAAGTAGGCGACTTCGTTTAATTGGGAGCCAGCGTTAACAGCAACAATAATGTCAGCATTGAATTCCAACGGAAAATCGCCCTTGCCAACAAGTAATACTTTGGACTGAGTATTCAATTGACAATTAAAGTCCTCTCTCGCCGTACAAAGACCACACTCTATAAGTCACTCATCATGCCTGTGCTGGTGTATGGCGCGGAGGCATGGACAATGAAAACATCTGATGAAGCGACTCTTGGAGTTTTCGAGAGAAAGATTCTGCGATTTACGGACCTTTACGCGTTGGCGATGGCGAATACGGCAGACGATTTAACGATGAGCTGTATGAGCTTTACAACGATATAAACATAGTGCTGCGAATTAAAATTCAGCGACTCCGCTGGCTTGGCCATGTCGTTCGAATGGACAGAAACGCTCCTGCTCTGAAAGTATTCAACGCGGGGCGCGATGCTGGTAACAGAGGAAGAGGAAGGCCTCCTCCGCGTTATCGACGATGTTTAACCGCAGATTAGTGTTAACCAGACATTGAGTAACCGGCCCTTAATAAGTAGGGACAATACCGAAATCGAGGAGTCAACGAGGACAAGACGAAGTATCCCTGTCACCACACAGTCAGAGCGCATTCGCGCCATGGCACTCACGTCACTGTTGACAGTCATAGGGCTGGTTTCTCCAACTCAACTTAGCTTAGTTTAGCCACTTTTCGAACTTAGTCAAAAGTTAGCCTACGTTTTACACAGCTTATTCTTGACTAAGTCAAGAAAATTGGCTTAACTAAGTTAAGTTGAGTTGGAGAAACCAGCCCATAATTTCGGGAAAGAAGAGAATTTTGTTTACTTGGGAACCAGCAGAATCACTCTAGCCAATAAGTGCCTATTTTGACTGTGTAGGCAATTTAGGAGTAAAGTCCTCCCTCGAGGTGCAAAAAGGAACGACTGTCATGATTTGTTGAGCTCGGCCAAAAACGCTTAGGCGGTTACAGCGCCAAATAAAAAGAAGAAACCCCATAAATCTACGGTTTCGTGGATAAGTGTTTGCTGCAATTTTGTACTCAAAAATTGAAAAATATCTGTAGAATAAAGAACAATTTTTAATCATATTGTTAGTGTTTTTTACACATTTGCATTGCAGTTCCTTCGTATTTACACTAATCTAACATCAAAAAATATATGTACATATGTGGGTAGGTACTTGAATATGTGTTTATAATTAACGGTTAATCTGTAAACGATTTATTCCATGTCAGTTCTGTGTTTTTATATGGTCGCCAAATTCATATTTAATACGAACAAAAACAACCAGCCGCAACTGCAACAGTTTTGAATTTCCAATCTTGTCTGAGTTCATCGGGTAACCATGCCAGTGCCGGGTCATTTTGTGCCTGATCTAAGAGAGTTCGAGGTGTGAGTACTTTCACTTTATATTCCAATGGCTTGCAGTAGGATCCTCGCCAACACTTCTGCGGATATTCATTTGGCGATTGATTGCTTTGACAAACGGCATTCATTAAATAACGTGGATAGTGCTGTTGACCCAAGTCAACTAAGTCGATCTGAAAGAATATGTTCATTGTATTTTAAGTATTAATATTTACATATACTATACTTATTTTATTTAATTTGTAAACATTTGTAAGATTTAATTACGCTTGTGGAACTACACCCAGAAAAAATTCAATTAAAAATATTTCTCTCAACATATGATTTGGAAACTATAACCATATAATGTGACTACAACCAAATCATGTGTCGAGAGAAATGTATTTAGCTGATTTTTTCTGGGTATATCTGAACCGAATTAAGAAATTACGTCTGAGAAAACGTTTGTTCGAAGAAACATATTTCTGTTGCTAGGTGACGTTGTGATGTAAAAAGTCGATCCCAGCGCCATCGAACGAGGAAGGCAAAATATATTGATCTGCTCCTGATATCGATGCTCGTTTCCCAACAAATCCTGAACCACGTGAATCTACCGTCCTCGACCCAATGGACTGCCCTTTTTCTTCAGGTGAACTACCGTAGATATACCGCTTGATCGATTAACTCTTTTAAGTCCTTTAAGTCTCCGGTATATGTTATGGACATTGAGAAACCGGCCCTAAGTCACAATTTAGGAGCGGTTAAAAATTCATCAGCTGCTCTATACTGCTGTAAAACCACCATGGAAAAGAGGTGGGCTCTCAGTTTAAATGTTATTTGCTATCTGCGTTAAACTGTATTTTAGCCAGTAACATATTTTGTATGAAGTCATTGTCAGGAAGAGTTCACTGTAAAAGTCTACATAAGTTAAAAGTTGGGTCGGGGCGCTTTATACTTCAAGAAGCGGTTTGGAGCGCATCCAGGCTGGCTATGTTTGGATCCCTTTTTAAGGGAATGGATAAACTGCATGACTGACTAATTGGCTAGACAGGACACCCTTATGGGGGAGGATATAGGAGTTTCTACGGCGACCTGTAGACTGCTACTGTACAGATGATGACGATAGAACTTTATTTTAATCTACAGTGCGTTGTCTTATAACTTCATATGGAATATGTATTCAGTGGTAACATAATGGACAAGATAAGAAATACCGGAGTTTTCACGTAATCTAATTTAACGTCCTCGTAACCGCGTATCAAACAAACAAGAATCATAATTTTGTTAAGACACATATGTATGTAAATACTTATGTACTGTAATTTTAGGTAAACACTACATGTTTGGCAACTTTCATAGAAATTATTGAAATCGGCGATTTGACCAAGAAGATTAAGAAGAATAGGGGCTTTTTAAAATTTATCCGAAAAAAAAACTTCCAACATTGTATTGTTATACATAATTTTAAAGGTCTATAAATCCTCTTTTCAAAACATGTTTGCAAGAATATGCTAGGGAAGAGTGGGGTTTACGACCTGATCTTATGCTATGGATGTACATACTGGGGCGATCAGATCATGTCCAACGGAGGCATTGAATCATCATCTGTCATTTGCCACCGATTGATATCTTTATTAAGGAAAATGCCTCACAGGGTGCCCTGCGGTTGAGGGAATTTAGACTGTGGAAAGAACGTTCGTACGGGTATGGCCGTATCTTGTTCCCAAGCATTAGCGAAAAGTCTGACTACATCTGTCCTTCGCTTCTCTTCAAGAAAAACTTCGGGACGATATTTCCACTACGAAAGGATTGGAAGGAGCCTATTTTTAATGAACGCTTTGAATTATTTATTTTAACGGACGGCTAAAAAATGGATTGTGGCGTAGGGGCGGGAATTTTTTCAGCTGATCTCCAAATCGAAGAGTCTATTCGACTACCGAATTCGTTCAGTGTTTTCCAGGCGGAGGTCTTTGCCGTCAAAGAGGCTTGCAAAATAATTTTAATCTCAAAGCTAGCCGGGACCAGCATTGCTATTTTCTCGGACAGCATAATAAAACAGTGCAGAGATAACGTTATGGCTTTAGCTGATAGGCATGTCGTTGCACTGATCTGGGTACCAGGGCACAGTATATCAGTCTGAATATCTCAGAGGCACAGGAGGTTCTTGTGCCTCTCAGCTATATCAAGAGACACATATTTCAGCACTGGAAAAAGGTGACTTACTTATAATAGATGGAAAGGCCTACAATCCTGTAGGGTCTTCAGGAATTTGTGGCCCACCTTCTGCGCAAAACGCACTGCATTTCTCATCAAACTCAACAGAAGGGATTTATCGCGACTAACTGTCGTTTATACGGGGCACTTGGCCGTGGGAATCCATGCTCCAAGGCTAGGACTGTAACACAAAACTCTTGTCGTAGCTGTAGCTCCCCAGGTGAAGAAGAAACTGTGGATCATCTGCTCTGTAATTGCCCAGCACTATGTAGTAATGATGTGCTGAGTCAATACTTTTAAGTATTGATCGATATTCGGTACCGATTTAAAAAGTATCTAAACCTCTCGATACTGGGTACCGAAACGTTTAGTTTCCGAATAAAAGCGCACGTAGGCCAAAAATATGGAAAAAATGGTTCAGGGGAGACTCGCCTATCAAAACCCGAATGTTGGTGCCAATAGAGCTTTTAATACTCTTACTTGTTTGAGGCATTGTTGTTCCAGCTGAATCGGACGATATCATTTTTATAGGCTTGGGTGCAGATTCTGCAACCAGTTAGCGACAATTTTCGAATCGGTATCGGTTTTGTTGACGTATGATATAAAATTTTTTATGTCAACAAGTGCGATATCGATCCGAAACTTGTCGCTAACTGGTTACAGAATCTCCCCCCTGAAAGGCTTTTTCATCCGTCAAAGCATTTTTCTTAAACTTTGGGTCGACTAAGGTTAAAATTGATAAAATAATATTTCTATGTTGCGATTAGTTCAAGTGTTTTAGCCGATATCATATAAATTAGTAATTAAAGTTTTTTTTCTAAACTTGAAATGCATATAATGGCGAAGGTCTAATGTAAAGAATGGTATCGGGTACCGAAAAGGAAGTATTGGGTACCGAAAATTCAGCGCATCACTACTATGTAGGACTCGAATCAGGTTTCTAGGCAAACCCCGCTACTGCGATTTAACAGACATAAGCGGTGGCTAGATTTGCGTGAAAAAACCGATTTCAGCTGCACGCATAAGTGCTATTTGGAATTGTTAAACTCGGCACTTGAACCAACCAACCAACCAAGACTTACAATTTCTTCAAGACTGATATAATTAACAATATTTTGGCGCTTACAAGATTTTGCTAAGTATTTGGCCGAGTTTCTCCGCCCTGAGTGCGTCCTGATGTTATAACACAAATGGAGGGATATTACGCCGCCTCTGAAAGGCAAATGCTTTTTTAGGAGACGCCTTTTTAAGGCGGAAATACACTCGGAGGTTTGCATTTGCTTACCGAGGGGCAACTGCTGTTAGAAACATTTTTTTTTTTAAATTCAGGTTTTGCACGGACCAGGTATCGATACCAGGTCCTAAGAAGTGGTAGTACGCACCTCTAACCACTCACTGGAGCCTTCATTTCTCAACCAATTTGATAATATTTTTTTTGAATGAAAGCTAATAAAATTTGTAAGAGACTAGTTGAGCCCAATTTTCGAATTTTTATTTGTTTATATTAAATTTTTTAGTGCAAAGTGCAGAAAATGCGCCAATTTTGAAGAAGACCGATTCTCCTGTTCCAGCTAATAAAAGTTTCATAATAAAAACTAGTTAAAAACAATTGTAGGGTTCTCCTAAAACAAAACAAAAATTAAAAAGTAATAATTTGAAATGTTAAAAAAAAAATGTTTACCAAAAGTATTTTTTTTTGTTTTTATAAAAATTTTGGGTATGCAGTTTTATAGATTACTAAAATCTACTAAAAATCAACGCGAACTCTTAGCGGCTTGCAACTTGCACTTTATTATACTAAAATTTAATGATATATAAAACTGCATACCCAAATATTTAAAGATAAATTGTTTTTAACTAGTTTTTATTATGTATCTTTTTTTAACTGGAACAGGAGAATCGATCTTCTTCAAAATTGGCACTTTTTCTGCACTTTGCAATAAATAAAAAAAATAAAAAATAAAAAATTGGGCTCAACTAGTCTCTTGAAAATTTTATTAGCTTTCATTTAAAAATAATAATTAAACAAATTGGTTGAGAAATGAAGGCTCCAGTGAATTATGAACATTAAATTCCATTTATTGACCACTGTGCAGCGGCCGTCGTCAAGTGTTTTTGTGGAACATCGCAGAGATAGTATAAAAGGTAATTTTTATAGCAAATATCGTACACCGTCTTCGAAATGGGCACAACTCAAAATTACACGTTTGTCAGAAAATGTGAAAAACTATTTCTTAGCACATGATAATCATATGGACAAGGGAGACTACCTTAGGTTGTTTTAACAAATTATAAGAAAAATTTGCTCCAGATTTTTTGGTGAAAGGTAAATAAAAGCTCTGTGTACATTTTTAGCGCATAATTTCAAAAATGCCAAATTTTGAGTTGTGCCTCTTTTGAAGACGGTTTGCGATATGTAAGTGCGCCCAGCTATTTAAGCAAATTACCTTAACTTTACAATCGCAGCCAATGACCGGTGCTGTGCCAGCCCGTTTTGGTTCTTTCCTACTGATATCGGTTAGCAAATCTTTGTAAAAATCAGCGTAGTTTGACATTGGCGGAAAGTTGATAAACTTATTGTCACTCGAAGACTCCTTAGTCTTGACAAAAGCGGGCTGAATTTTTTGTTCGTCCGCCGATGGGACATGCGTTTGACCGAGATTCACTGTTGTTAATCCATTAAAGATATCATCCATGCTGGGCTCGTATCTACTGAAGTTTAAATTCGTGTACACAAATGTGTGCATATGGGTTTTAAGTTATGCTTACTATTTAGCCCATTCAATCTGTCAAAATAAAGCCGACTTAAAAGTATGTACTTAGTTTAAATCTCTTTAAATACAGTCATACATATCGTACGTTTAATAATATAGAGATTTAATTCAAAATTACGCATGTTAAGGAGTCTAACAGATGACTAAACTTCCCAACAATTGCGACGATATGCCAACTGTATGCATTAATCAATATTTGAATTTTCCCACAAAATTGCAGACTGTAATTATTTATGACCTTTAAGATTGGCTTTATTCCAACAATGATTGGGCAGCAGTTGTTACCTCTTGCAATCAAGACATTTGTTGGGCAACATTTCAAAATCCAATTTTCCCTTCAATTTCGTCCAACCTTCGATGGAAGTCAAGCAGCCATAGGCCGCAAAAAGATGTTGAAGTAGATCTCTTCTGTCGCCTGCACTGCGCCGTTGCACACCACTATTACCACCTTTGCTACGCAGCTCGAAAAACACTGGATCCTCATCTCGATCTTGCAACTTGCCGAGCGACGCCTTTGAAACGGCAGGCGATACTTCAGCGCCAACTAAATCCATCACCGGTTTAAGCAGCAAGTTATCCAGCCGATTAGCCACGATACCGCTTAGATACAACGTTAATACCACTAAAGCGAGCTACATATATGTATTTAAAACGGCAATTAACTTAAATTCATCAGACTCTAACAAGCAATTAAATGTTAAATTATACTAAGCACTTTAAAGATACAAACCATTTTGCTTGGAAGAATCGGTGTTTTTAACAGCATATTTATTTTTTTATCATGCTGCACTTGTTTTTAAAGTTTTCACATCGGTACTTTGGCCATATATCATGACGTTGTGAACGCGACTGCGACGAAAGAGTAATTGTGGCTAACCGTAGCAGCCATAGCGCTTTTATGTACCAGATTCATTGGTTGAAAGACAATGGCGACGAAGGTGTCAAGTCATGTCAAACGGTCATCTTTTGTATTGACCTGAAAACAATTTGTGTGAATCATATTACTGATGGATATGAAAAAGTCTAGTTTCTATGGTGGTCTTTTGTTCCAACTTCGATAACAGCATCCATTCGAGAAATTGACCAACACATTTGTGTACACAGCATGTCTGAAATATTTCGTTGAAACTTTGCTACTTAATATGAGCTTAAAATATATACAGTGCTGGAAAAAATAATAAAATACTTCTTAGGAAAAAAAATCAAAATTTCAAAAAAATCTGTTGGGAAAGGTAATAGAAGCAACCCGCTCTACCGTGAAATTATGTATGGCTTAATTTGATTTGTGTATCAGCTTTTGTTTTAAATCTAGCCCCGTAAAGGAAAAACATTCTCGTTCTGAAGGCCCCTAAGAACAGGGGAATTAATCTATATTTGGACGAGTCAAGTATTAAGTTCGTAATGAATTACTGCTGCAAATTTCTCAAACTAATAATAATAACAATAGATTGGCGTTAACACATATGCTAGTGTTTGGCCAAGCTTCTCCTCCGATTTGTGGCGTGCGTCTTGATGTTGTCACCAACAGTTTTACGTTGGACTCCAAACGGCGATGTGTAAGAGCGCGGTTACCCACGAACGTGTACGTAGCGTAGCTGTTGATAATTCCAACACTTGGAGATGCTGTGAAGTCATAAAATGCAAAAACTAAACCACAACATGTTAATTAGGCCTATTCTTGTTATCGTACAAATTTAAAGTATTGAAATTTTCAATTGCTTGTCTATCAAACGATTTTTTTTTTATAAATTCGAAATTCAATATTTTCAAAACGAAGTTTAATAATAAATACTTATGTATGAATTATTTTACCTTATACATCTAGTGGTTAAAAATGAAAAATGGCAGAAATGGCAAAGATTGGCACATGATGATTACAATGCTAGGTCATACTTGACCGTTTTAAAAAAATTAACGTTTTTTGTTTCAAAATTACTTTGTTTTCATTTGTAATGTAAGTTTCGTTGCCGATTCAAATACAAATTTTTTAAAATTAAAAGGTAAACTTGTCGAATTGCAGAATTTTGTTTTGTTGCTTTTATTTTTTCCAATACCTAACCGATTATTAATAGGTTTATATTTATATTAAATGTGCACTTGCATTTGTATGTGTATAGAGTATTTACATATGTACATACATACATATGCATTAAGCAAAATAAATATTTCATTAAAATACATGGAGATATGTATGTATGTATGTATGTAAATCGAGATTTCATTCATACTGAACAAAAATCGCTATACTACTTGTATAAACATACATACATACATATGTACATGTACATATACATACCCAGTAAGAAAATGGGAATGCATTACCTTTTTCTACCAAGAAAAGATTAACCACAACGGTTGAACGAAAAGATGCATCGCAATGTAAGCGATCGGACGATGTGTAGTTTTGAATCCACAAACACAACAAAATGCTTGAAAACTAACTAAAGTTGTTGTTGTTTTTTTCGCGCTAACTGAACAGCTGCTGTAGCCGAATGGATGCGTGTTCGACTGCCGTATTGTTGGTCAGGGGTTCAAAAACTGCGGCACGGACTTTATTATTTTACAACGCTTTTATCAACTTGCAATGTTGTATGTCCAGACCACCATTTGTACTATAAATATAGCAAAGGTATTTATGACAATGATTCTATACAACCTAGTCTAGATATCAACCTCGTCGCCTTGGATCATATCAAAACTCTAGAGATAAATGTCGCGATGCATCTTTTCGTCCAACCGTAGTTGTTAATCTTTTCTTGGTAGAAAAAGGTAATGCATTAACATTTTCCCACTGGGATGTTCATATGAGCGTACGTACATACATGTGGGTGCGATAATGTGTATCAAAGTAATTCTTTGGTGAAATTAGCACCTCATGCCTCTTCATTAGCTTGGAAGATATTTTTAATGTGGCTACTTTAATATATGCATATAAACATGGCTTTAATACAATTCCCGCATATTTTGAAAAGAAAAAGAAAAATAAATCAAGTAAAAAAATCTAAGTTTAAATATAGTGTTTTCACCTTTACGAAAACTATCGCTACATGGTAAGCAGGGGTGATTTTATCTTGTTGTTGTACGTTGGCCGAGTCCAAAACAGCACGCCAGTGAAGCCAAGGCCTTCCCCACCTGGTCTTTCCAACGCAGAGGAGGCCTTCCTCTTCCTCTGTTACCAACATCGCGACCCACGTTGAATACTTTCAGAGCTGGAGCTGGAATTTTAATTCGCTGCTTCGCTGAGATACTTCGTTTTGTTCACCACCAGACACATTTGCTCTGCTTCTCTATCTAATTGTGAGAAGGCTTTTGTTTTACTGATAATGTCGATATCGTCGGCATACGCCAGCAATTGTACGCTCTTGGAAATTATTGTGCCGGAGCGATTTAGTGCGGCTCTTATTATCTTCTCCAACATCAGGTTAAAGAAATCACATGAAAGAGAGCCACCTTGTCTGAAACCTCGTTTGGTATCAAACGGCTCGGAGAGGTCCTTCCCAATTCTAACGGAGCTGGTGGTATTGCTCAACGTAACTTTACACAGCCGTACTAGTTTCGCGGCATAAAGACAACTTCTTTTCGTGTTGTCGAAAGCTGTTTTGAAATCAATACATAGGTGATGGGTGTCGATCCTATTCTCGCGGGTTTTCTCTAAGATTTGGCGTATTGTGAATACCTGGTCTATGGTGGATTTTCCAGGTCTAAAGCCACACTGCTAAAGCCTCTGTCTTTTACGCAATGTGCTCGATAAAACCTTGTAACCTATGCTTAGAAGGTTAGCGGTATCGCCTTTCTTTTGGATTGGGCAGAGCACACTTAAATTCCAGTCGTCGGACATGCGTTCATCTGACCATATTCTGCGTAAAAGCTGATGACGTGCACCTTAACACCACTTCGCCGCCGTACTGGAATAGCGCGGCTGGCAGGCCGTAAGCTCCAGCCGCTTTGTTGCTTTTTAGCCGCGTAATCGCTATTCGTACCCCGTCATAGTCATCGCCTCCATCGTCATGTACTGGGGGCCCGAGTTCGTGTTCACCACTACTTTCAGCGCTGCAACCATTCAGTAGGGTGGAGAAGTGTTCCCTTCATAATTTAAGTATGTTCTGGACATCGGTCACTAGGCCGCAATTGTTGTTCTTACAGGAGTTCGCCCTGTTCTTGAAACCTTCCGTAAGTCGCCTAACCCTCTGATAAAATTTTCGGGCGTTCTTCCTGTCGGCCAGAAACTTAAACTCTTCGCACTCACGAATTTCGGCCCCTGTCTTCTTATTGCGGCAAATACGTCTCGCTTCCCTCTTCAGATCCCTATAGCGGTCCCACATAGCGCGCGTTGCGCCCAATCGCAGCGTGGCAATGTAGGCGGCATCTTTTTTCTCTTCAGATTTTTGAAATCCCTCATTATACCAGTTGTTCTTTCGGGCTACTTCTTCGGCGGCGGTGCTTAATGGAAATGTAGGTCCAATGCTCACGTATGCCGGTTTGTTGAAGAGTGCTCTCAGAGAGCAGGTGTGAGAGTCGAGTAACGAAAGCTTTTCGACGTTAAGCTTTCCTTTCGACGTTAAGCTTTCCTTGCATTGTTGACCTCGAATAATTTTTGACTGAGTTGACTTATCGAAAAATAACTTCGGACCTTTTTTGTAGGGCGTTCAATTCTCTATCAAAGTTCTCCAAGACCTTTACAGTAAAACGTATCGTTCGTTAAATATACAAAATCAGAAGTAAAAGAAAAAACAATTTTCCTCTGTTACTCTTATGGGAAATCGAAAAGTGCGATGCGGACATTCTTAATATTATTATTAAGGGCTCACATTTTCTGAGACTTATTTTGGCGTCTAAACAAAACTTGTGAGCAGGGTTCCGAGGGTGAAAAAATAAAATTTTTTTTTTTTCTGAATCATCTTAATGTATATGCATTTGATATTCAAACCTAACCAAGTAAAAATTACGGGTTTTCGCTACGTTGGCTTAAAATTTCATTATGAATATATTGTTTTTTTTAGAAAACTTGATGTGACATTTAAAAACGATTTCTTATTTGTTCTGATATCTTTTTTAGTACCGGAGTATTGTCCTTTCAAGTTTACGAGTTTGGCGATATATGTAAATATTTTTCCTAGATAAACCCTTTAATATTTGTACAGAGTATATTTTCAGGCTTCTTTATTTACATCTGTGGATACAGAACAAACTTTACGTAAATAGAATGCGGGTCCTTTCCAAGATTTCACGTACTTATGGAGAGTTTGCCAGGTCAAAAGCCGCACTGATAACACCAAATTATTTTACTCAAGGCGGAATTTAGCCTTTCACATAATTCGCTCGACAAGACCTTGTAGCCGATGCTCAGAAGGCTGCTCCCGCGGGAGTTGGGCACATGTGGCATGGTCGCCCTTCTAGGATTGGCCAGATTGGCACGCTTAGATTCTAATCGGCAGCAATTTTTTTCAGAGACCTTGGTACAGGCGCCTCAACAGCTCCTCCCTGCCATATTTGAATTGCTCGGCTGGCAGGCCGTCAGCTCCCAAAGCTTTGTTTTTTCTACTGCTATAAAAAATTTAAAAATGTCACCAAAGACGACGAAATGTATAGTACATGCTCTTCATTCCCTTCATAAAATTTTCGTAACATTTTCAAGGACGAGGACTGTGAAATCATCAATTTGTACAGACGGTCTGGACTTCAAATGGTTTTACAACTACGTACGTATGTATGTATGTAAAAATATTTCTTTGGTATAACTATGTATGCATGTATGTATATGTAAATAGATATGTACATACATACATACATCTATACTTAAATATACCATTCACACCCTGCAAACCATTTTTTCAGAGTATTCTGAATTGTAGAGAAATTTTAAAGAATTCTTAAAGATCTCAACCGATTTTTGGCCGAATTTTCTAAAATGAAATAAACTGTACACACTTCGATTCTCTTACGAAATTTCAGAAGAAAACCGATAAAGCAATGAAAATAATGCTGCGATGTGAAGAATTTCTTGCAGATTTTTTTTCGTCAAGATTTCAGGAACTTTGGTTTGCAGGGCAATTACACGACTACACATTTTAGTTTCTTCAAGCATTTTCTTTAGATTTTTTCCAAATATTTCCATGCATGTTTTGTGGCCAATGGCTTGGAGAGGTCTTTCCAAATTCTGACGGAGCTGGTGGTATTGCTCGACGGCAATTTACACAGCCGTACCAGTTTGACGGGGACGTAAAATTTGGACAAAGCGGCGTATAGGAGGCATTTCCAATCTATTTCAAGAAAATTATGATTTTTTTTTTAGATTTTGATATAAACTGAGTATAATGTAGAAATACGTTTAAGATATGGCAAAACGCGGGGATTGTAAAAAAAATAAGGTTGCGAAAGTTATCATATCTCGATAAATATTTTGGTGTATCAAAAAAATCTATTAGTACTTTTTTTTTAAATTTATAGTTAAGTGTACATTTATATGTACATATTTATAGTCAAGTATAATCCTTTATACATATGTACATGCATGCATACCTGTGCATGTAAAATATATGCACGTATCTAGAAAAACATGTCCATATGTATGTATGTATATTTGTACGCATATTTAGTAGATATTACTTAAAAACA
>NW_023458556.1:3604214-3614633 GCF_013731165.1 Rhagoletis pomonella
ATAATGATAAAATGAGCACTTATTTGATGCTCAGCTGTCTTGCAGGGTACATATCTATTTACATATACATACATGCATACATAGTTATACCAAAGAAATATTTTTACATACATACATACGTACGTAGTTGTAAAACCATTTGAAGTCCAGACCGTCTGTACAAATTGATGATTTCACAGTCCTCGTCCTTGAAAATGTTACGAAAATTTTATTAAGGGAATGGAGAGCATGTACTATACATTTCGTCGTCTTTGGTGACATTTTTAAATTTTTTTATAGCAGTAGAAAAAGAAAAGCTTTGGCAGGCAGGAGCTGTTGAGGCGCATGTACCAAGGTCTCTGAAAAAAATTGCTGCCGATTAGAATCCAAGCGTGCCAATCTGGCCAATCCTAGAAGGACGACCATGCCACATGTGCCCAACTCCCGCGGGATCAGCGTTCTGAGCATCGGCTACAAGGCCTTGTCGAGCGAATTATGTGAAAGGCTAAATTCCGCCTTGAGTAAAATAATTTGGCGTTATCAGTGCGACTTTTGACCTGGTAAACTCTCCATAAGTACGTGAAATCTTGGAAAGGACCCGCATTCTATTTACATAAAGTTTGTTCTGTATCTACAGATTGTATGTACACAATGTAAATAAAGAAGCCTGAAAATATACTCTGTACAAATATTAAAGGGTTTATCTAGGAAAAATATTTACATATTTCGCCAAACTCGTAAACTTGAAAGGACAATACTCCGGTACTAAAAAAGATATCAGAACAAATAAGAAATCGTTTTTAAATGTCACATCAAGTTTTCTAAAAAAAAAAATATATTCATAATGAAATTTTAAGCCAACGTACCGAAAACCCGTAATTTTTACTTGGTTAGGTTTGAATATCAAATGCATATACATTAAGATGATTCAGCAAAAAAAAAATTAATTTTTTCACCCTCGGAACCCTGCTCACAAGTTTTGTTCAGACGCCAAAATAAGTCTCAGAAAATGTGAGCCCTTAATAATAATATTAAGAATGTCCGCATCGCACTTTTCGATTTCCCATAAGAGTAACAGAGGAAAATTGTTTTTTTTTTTTACTTCTGATTTTGTATATTTAACGAACGATACGTTCTACTGTAAAGGTCTGGCAGAACTTTGATGGAGAATTGAACGCCCTACAAAAAAGGTCGGAAGTTTTTTTTCGATAAGTCAACTCAGTCAAAAATTATTCGAGGTCAAAGTCAAATTCACCATTCTTTCGACTTGGTGATGGCCAAACATCGACTCGGACCACTGTCTTGTTGCAGCCAAGATACGCACCCGCCTCTGTGCAGAAAAAAATGTCCGCCCAACAATGCAAGAAAAGCTTAAC
Source organism: Rhagoletis pomonella (assembly GCF_013731165.1). NCBI lineage: Eukaryota > Metazoa > Arthropoda > Insecta > Diptera > Tephritidae > Rhagoletis > Rhagoletis pomonella. The sequence goes on from NW_023458556.1 coordinate 3,605,570, forward strand.
GTCGAAAAGCTGCAATCACATCAGACAGCCAGTGCTTTCGCTACTCGACTCTCACACCTGCTCTCTGAGAGCACTCTTCAACAAACCGGCATACGTGAGCATTGGACCTACATTTCCATTAAGCACCGCCGCCGAAGAAGTAGCCCGAAAGAACAACTGGTATAATGAGGGATTTCAAAAAGCTGAAGAGAAAAAAGATGCCCAGTACAGGGCCACGCTGCGATTGAGCGCAACGCGCGCTATGTGGGACCGCTATAGGGATCTAAAGAGGGAAGCGAGACGTATTTACCGCAATAAGAAGAGAGGGGCCGAAATTCGTGAGTGCGAAGAGCTTTAGTTTTTGGCCGACAGGAAGAACGTCCGAAAATTTTATCAGAGGGTTAGGCGACTTACGGAAGGTTTCAAGACCAGGGCGAACTCCTGTAAGAACAACAATTGCGGCCTAGTGACCGATGTCCAGAACGTACTTAAATTATGAAGGGAACACTTCTCCACCCTACTGAATGGTTGCAGCGCTGAAAGTAGTGGTGAACACGAACTGGGGCCCCCAGTACATGACGATGGAGTCGATGTCCCGCCGCCTGACTATGACGGGGTACGAATAGCGATTACGCGGCTAAAAAGCAACAAAGCGGCTGGAGCTTACGGCCTGCCAGCCGCGCTATTCCAGTACGGCGGCGAAGTGGTGTTAAGGTGCATGTCATCAGCTTTTATGCAGAATATGGTCTGATGAACGCATGCCCGACGACTGGAATTTAAGTGTGCTCTGCCCAATCCAAAAGAAAGGCGATACCGCTAACCTTCTAAGCATAGGTTACAAGGTTTTATCGAGCACATTGCGTAAAAGACAGAGGCTTTAGCAGTGTGGCTTTAGACCTGGAAAGTCCACCATAGACCAGGTATTCACAATACGCCAAATCTTAGAGAAAACCCGCGAGAATAGGATCGACACCCATCACCTATGTATCGATTTCAAAGCAGCTTTCGACAACACGAAAAGAAATTGTCTTTATGCCGCGAAACTAATACGGCTGTGTAAAGTTACGTCAGAATTGGGAAGGACCTCTCCGAGCCGTTTGATACCAAACGAGGTTTCAGACAAGGTGGCTCCCTTTCATGTGATTTCTTTAACCTGATGTTGGAGAAGATAATAAGAACCGCACTAAATCGCGCCGTCACAATAATTTCCAAGAGCGTACAATTGCTGGCGTATGCCGACGATATCGACATTGTCAGTAAAACAAAAGCCTTCTCACAATTAGATAGAGAAGCAGAGCAAATGTGTCTGGTGGTGAACGTGGACAAAACGAAGTAGCTCCAGTATCTCTAGCAAGAAAGATGCGCGTTAGCCATGGCGAATGCCGCAGACTATTTAACGATAAGCTGTATAGCTTTAAAACAATATAGACGTAGTGCAGCGAATTAAAATTCCAGCTCCAGCTCTGAAAGTATTCAACGTGGGTCGCGATGTTGGTAACAGAGGAAGAGGAAGGCCTCCTCTGCGTTGGAAAGACCAGGTGGAGAAGGCCTTGGCTTCACTGGCGTGCTGTTTTGGACTCGGCCAACGTACTCTCGCAGATGTTTGAAATAGGGGTAAAAGATAAAATCACCCCTGCTTACCATGTAGCGATAGTTTTCGTAAAGGTGACAACACTATATTTAAACTTACACTTTTTTACTTGCTTTATTTTTCTTTTTCTTTTCAAAATATGCGGGAATTTTATTAAAGCCATGTTTATATGCATATATTAAAGTAGCCACATTAAGAACTAAAAATATCTTGAAAGCTAATGAAGAGGCATGAGGTGCTAATTTCAAAACCAAAGAATTACTTTGATACACATTATCGCACCCACATGTACGTACGCTCATATGAACATCCCAGTGGGAAAATGTTAATGCATTACCTTTTTCTACCAAGAAAAGTTTAAAAACTACGGTTGGACGAAAAGATGCATCGCGACATCTATCTCTAGAGTTTTGATATGATCCAAGGCGACGAGGTTGATATCTAGACTAGGTTGTATAGAATCATTGTCATAAATACCTTTGCTATATTTATAGTACAAATGGTGGTCTGGACATACAACATTGCAAGTTGATAAAAGCGTTGTAAAATAATAAAGTCCGTGCCGCAGGTTTTGAACCCGTGACCAACAATACGGCAGTCGAACACACATCCATTCGGCTACAGCAGCTGTTCAGATAGCGCGAAAAAAACAACAACAACTTTAGTTAGTTTTCAAGCATTTTGTTGTGTTTGTGGCTTCAAAACCGATCCAATCATCCGATCGCTTACATTGCGATGCATCTTTTCGTTCAACCGTTGTTGTTAAAATAAAAGCAACAAAACAAAATTCTGCAATTCGACAAGTTTACCTTTTAATTTAAAAAAACCTGTATTTGAATCGGCAACGAAACTTACATTACAAATGAAAACAAAGTAATTTTGAAACAAAAAACGTTAATTTTTTTAAAACGGTCAAGTATGACCTAGCATTGTAATCATCATGAGCCAATCTTTGCCATTTCTGCCATTTTTTCATTTTTAACCACTAGATGTATAAGGTAAAATAATTCATACATAAGTATTTATTAAACTTCGTTTTGAAAAAGTAGTGTAAACACCAAATATTCAATTTCGAATTTATAAAAAAAAAATCGTTTGATAGACAAGCAATTGAAAATTTCAATACTTTAAATTTGTAAGATAACAAGAATAGGCCTAGTTAACATGTTGTGGTTTAGTTTTTGTGCTGTGTGACTTCCCAGCATCTCCAAGTGTTGGAATTAACGAAATAAAGCAAGTTCCAGATGCTATAGAATAATAATAACTCATTATTACTTTTTGTCGTAAATATCATATTTACTTTAAGGACGAAATAATCCAATTCGGTTGTTCTAGATTCGCTATAGATATTCTATATTCTTCTGTAATTTATTTATATCATATACATATTTATGCCTCGGAGTGAATGTATGGAACATTCCATACACGCCCTCCCTCCTAACCTAACCATTCATAACGTAAATTAAATAGTTTTCAAAATACATATGTATGTATGTATATATTTATTAACAAGTGTCCATTAATCAAAAATGAAATTATGAACCTACTGTTTCTTAAGCTTGTCGGAACAACAATTTGTCCTGATGAAGTCCGATTTTTATTGTTAAGTTTATTGTAATTTTTTGAAGGATACATCTTTTTTCATATCATACTTTCAGCGATTCCGCAGGGCCTGCGCCCAAGCCCGGCTCAACGCAACATCGAAAAAAAATGTTGTTTTTCTAATACCAGTCGCCCCTGGGCAGGCAATGGCAAACCTCCGAGTGTAAAACCTAAAATTAAAGCGCAGTTACCCACGGACGTAAAAACGGAGAACGTATCAGGTGACACGATCTATCTTATGAGATCTGCGTGCTAACAAAAAATATAGATTAATTCCCCTGTTCTTAGGGGCCTTCAGAACGAGAATGTATTTCCTTTACGGGGCTAGATTTAAAACGAAAGCTGATACTCAAATCAAATTAAGCCATACATAATTTCACGGTAGAGCGCGGGTTGCTTCTATTACCTTTTCCAACAGATTTTTTTGAAAAGAACTTTTCCTTAAGAAGTATTTTATTATTTTTTCCAGCACTGTATGTATATATTTTAAGCTCATATTAAGTAGCAAAGTTTCAACGAAATATTTCAGACATGCTGTGTACACAAATGTGTTGGTCAATTTCTCGAATGGATGCTGTTATCGAAGTTGGAACAAAAGACCACCATAGAAACTAGACTTTTTCATATCCATCAGTAATATGATTCACACAAATTGTTTTCAGGTCAATACAAAAGATGACCGTTTGACATGACTTGACACCTTCGTCGCCATTGTCTTTCAACCAATGAATCTGGTACATAAAAGCGCTATGGCTGCTACGGTTAGCCACAATTACTCTTTCGTCGCAGTCGCGTTCACAACGTCATGATATATGGCCAAAGTATCGATGTGAAAACTTTAAAAACAAGTGCGGCATGATAAAAAAATAAAAATATGCTGTTAAAAATACCGATTCTTCCAAGCAAAATGGTTTGTATCTTTAAAGTGCTTAGTATAATTTAATATTTAATTGCTTGTTAGAGTCTGACGAATTTAAGTTAATTGCCGTTTTAAATACATATGTAGCTCGCTTTAGTGGTATTAACGTTGTATCTAAGCGGTATCGTGGCTAATCGGCTGGATAACTTGCTGCTTAAACCGGTGATGGATTTAGTTGGCGCTGAAGTATCGCCTGCCGTTTCGAAGGCGTCGCTCGGCAAGTTGCAAGATCGAGATGAGGATCCAGTGTTTTTCGAGCTGCGTAGCAAAGATGGTAATAGTGGTGTGCTACGGCGCAGTGCAGGCGACAGAAAAGATCTACTTCAACATCTTTTTGCGGCCTATGGCTGCTTGACTTCCATCGAAGGTTGGACGAAATTGAAGGGAAAATTGGATTTTGAAATGTTGCCCAACAAATGTTTTGATTGCAAGAGGTAACAACTGCCCAATCATTGTTGGAATAAAGCCAATCTTAAAGCTCATAAATAATTACAGTCTGCGCAATTTTGTGGGAAAATTCAAAAAAATTGATGAATGCATACAGTTGGCATTTCGTCGCAATTGTTGGGAAGTTTAGTCATCTGTTAGACTCCTTTAAATGCGTAATTTTGAATTAAATCTCTATTTTATTAAACGTCAACGATATGTATGACTGTATTTAAAGAGATTTGAACTAAGTACATACTTTAAAGTCGGCTTTATTTTGACAGATTGAATGGGCTAAATAGTAAGCATAACTTAAAACCCGTATGCACACATTTGTGTACACGAATTTAAACTTCAGTAGATACGAGCCCAGCATGGATGATATCTTTAATGGATTAACAACAGTGAATCTCGGTCAAACCCATGTCTCATCGGCGGACGAACAAAAAATTCAGCCCGCTTTTGTCAAGACTAAGGAGTCTTCGAGTGACAATAAGTTTATTAACTTTCCGCCAATGTCAAACTACGCCGATTTTTACAAAGATTTGCTAACCGATATCAGTAGGAAAGAACCAAAACGGGCTGGCACAGCACCGGTCATTGGCTGCGATTGTAAAGTTAAGGTAATTTGCTTAAATAGCAGGGCGCACTTACATATGCGCAAACCGTCCTCAAAAGAGGCACAACTCAAAATTTGGCATTTTTGAAATTATGCGCTAAAAATGTACACAGAGCTTTTATTTACCTTTCACCGAAAAATCTGGAGCAAATTTCTCTTATAATTTGTTAAAACAACCTAAGGTAGTCTCCCTTGCCCATATGATTATCATGTGCTAAGAAATAGTTTTTCACATTTTCTGACAAACGTGTAATTTTGAGTTGTGCCCATTTGGAAGGCGGTGTACGATATTTTTATAAAAATTACCTTTTATACTATCTCTGCGATGTTCCACAAAAACACTTGAAGACGACCGCTGCACAGTGGTCAATAAATGGAATTTAATGTTCATAATTCACTGGAGCCTTCATTTCTCCCACCAATTTGATTAATTATTTTTTTAAATGAAAGCTAATAAAATTTTCAAGAGACTAGTTGAGCCCAATTTTTTATTTTTTATTTTGTTTATATTAAATTTTTTAGTGCAAAGTGCCGAAAAAGTGCCAATTTTGAAGAAGATCGATTCTCCTGTTCCAGTTAAAAAAAGATACATAATAAAAACTAGTTAAAAACAATTTCTCTGTAAATATTTGGGTATGCAGTTTTACATAAATATCATTAAATTTTAGTATAATAAAGTGCAAGTTGCAAGTCGCTAAGAGTTCCCGTTAATTTTTAGTAATCTATAAAACTGCATACCCAAAACTTTTATAAAAACTAAAAACAAAAAAAAAATACTTTTGGTAAAATTTTTTTTTTAACATTTCAAATTATTACTTTTTAATTTTTGTTTTGTTTTGGGAGAACCCTACAATTGTTTTTAACTAGTTTTTATTATGAAACTTTTATTAGCTGGAACAGGAGAATCGGTCTTCTTCAAAATTGCCGCATTTTCTGCACTTTGCACTAAAAAATTTAATACAAACAAATAAAAATTCGAAAATTGGGCTCAACTAGTCTCTTGCAAATTTTATTAGCTTTCATTCAAAAAAAAATTATCAAATTGGTTGAGAAATGAAGGGTCCACTGAATTATGAACATTAAATCCCAGCCACTGTGCGCTGTGGCTGAGTGGTTAGAGGTGCGTACTACCACTTCTTACGACCTGGTATCGACCCCTTGTCCGTGCAAAACCTGAATTTAAAAAAAAAAAATTTCTAACAGCAGTTGCTCCTCGGTAAGCAAATGCAAACCTCCGAGTGTATTTCCGCCTTAAAAAGGCGTCTCCTAAAAAAGCATTTACCTTTCAGAGGCGGCAAATTTGTGTTATAACATCAGGACGCACTCAGGACGGAGAAACTCGGTTAAATACTTAGCAAAAGTTTGTAAGCGCCAAAATATTATTAATTATATCAATCTTGAAGAAATTTTAAGTCTTGGTTGGTTCAAGTGCCGAGTTTAACAACTCCAAATAGCACTTATGCGTGCAGCTGAAATCGGTTTTTTCACGCAAATCTAGCACCGCTTATGTCTGTTAAATCGCAGTAGCGGGGTTTGCCTAGAAACCTGACTCGAGTCCTACATAGTAGTGATGTGCTGAATTTTCGGTACCCAATACTTCCTTTTCGGTACCCGATACCATTCTTTACATTAGACCTTCGTCATTATATGCATTTCAAGTTTAGAAAAAAACTTTCATTACTTATTTATATGATATCGGCTAAAACACTTGAACTAATCGCAACATAGAAATATTATGTTATCAATTTTAATCTTAGTCGATCCAAAGTTTAAGAAAAATGCTTTTTCTTCTTCACCTGGGGAGCTACAGCTAAGACAAGAGTGTTGTGTTACAGTCCTAGCCTTGGAGCATGGATTCTCACGGCCAAGTGCCCCGTGTAAACAACAGTTAGTCGCGATAAATCCCTTCTGTTGAGTTTGATGAGAAATGCAGTGCGTTTTGCGCAGAAGGTGGGCCACAAATTCCTGAAGACCCTACAGCATTGTAGGCCTTTCCATCTATTATAAGTAAGTCACCTTTTTCCAGTGCTGAAATATGTGTCTCTTGATATAGCTCAGAGGCACAAGAACCTCCTGTGCCTCTGAGATATTCAGACTGATATACTGTACCCTGGTACCCAGATTAGTGCAACGACATGCCTATCAGCTAAAGCCATAACGTTATCTCTGCACTGTTTTATTATGCTGTCCGAGAAAATAGCAATGCTGGTCCCGGCTAGCTTTGAGATTAAAATTATTTTGCAAGCCTTTTTGACGGCAAATACCTCCGCCTGGAAAACACTGAACGAATTCGGTAGTCGAATAGACTCTTCGATTTGGAGATCAGCTGAAAAAATTGCCGCCCCTACGCCACAATCCATTTTTTAGCCGTCCGTAAAAATAAATAATTCAAAGCGTTCATTAAAAATAGGCTCCTTCCAATCCTTTCGTAGTGGAAATATCGTCCCGAAGTTTTTCTTGAAGAGAAGCGAAGGACAGATGTAGTCAGACTTTTCGCTAATGCTTGGGAACAAGATACGGTCATACCCGTACGAACTTTCTTTCCACAGTCTAAATTCCCTCAATCGCAGGGCACCCTGTGAGGCATTTTCCTTAATAAAGATATCAATCGGTGACAAATGACAGATGATGATCCAATGCCGCCGTTGGACATGATCTGATCGCCCCAGTATGTACATCCATAGCATAAGATCAGGTCGTAAACCCCACTCTGCCCTAGCATATTCTTGCAAACATGTTTTGAAAAGAGGATTTATAGACCTTTAAAATTATGTATAACAATATATTGTTAGACTTAGCTCGTTGGAAGTTTTTGTTTCGGATAAATTTTAAAAAGCCCCTATTCTTCTTAATCTTCTTGGTTAAATCGCCGATTTCAAAAATTTCTATGAAAGTTGCCAAACATGTATGGCCTTATTCATAAAAAATAAAGTAGATTTATAAAAGGTTTATAAATTGAAAAATGTATGAAAACGTCAATTTATAAAGCTCTTGAAACCTACTTTATTTTTTATGAATAAGGCCAGTAGTGTTTACCTAAAATTACAGTACATAAGTATTTACATACATATGTGTCTTAACGAAATTATGATTCTTGTTTGTTTGATACGCGGTTACGAGGACGTTAAATTAGATTACGTGAGAACTCCGGTATTTCTTATCTTGTCCATTATGTTACCACTGAATACATGTTTAAGGGTATGGTAATTGCAGATATTCCATATGGAGTTATAAGACAACGCACTGTAGATTAAAATAAAGTTCTACCGTCATCATCTGTACAGTAGCAGTCTACAGGTCGCCGCAGAAACTCCTATATCCTCCCCCATAAGGGTGTCCTGTCTAGCCAATTAGTCAGTCATGTAGTTTATTCATTCCCTTAGAAAGGGATCCAAACATAGCCAGGCTGGATGCGCTCCAAACCGCTTCTTGAAGTATAAAGCGCCCCGACCCAACTTTTAACTTATGGAGACTTTTACAGTGAACTCTTCCTGACAATGACTTCATACAAAATATGTTACTGGCTGAAATACAGTTTAACGCAGATGGCAAATAACATTTAAACTGAGAGCCCACCTCTTTTCCATGGTGGTTTTACAGCAATATAGAGCAGCTGATGAATTTTTAACCGCTCTTAAATTGTCACTTAGGGCCGGTTTCTCAGTGTCTATAACATATACCGGAGACTTAAAGGACTTAAAAGATTTAATCGATCGGTAGTTCACCAGAAGAAAAAGGGCAGTCCATTGGGTCGAGGACGGTAGATTCACGAGGTTCAGGATTTGTTGGGAAACGAGCATCGATATCAGGAGCAGATCAATATATCGCTAGCTTAGAAAGAAAAGTTGCTAAGTCCCATTTTAAAAATTTTACAGGAGAGAAAAAAATCTTCCTATAGCCATTTTCTTTAACTATTTCGCAAGACTTT
>NW_023458556.1:3614733-3623759 GCF_013731165.1 Rhagoletis pomonella
TGTCGTCGCCTGGGTAAAAGATTGTCGTAAGTGCCATTTTGACGATTTTTTGTTCTAGATGCAGTTATATATTTTAATATAAGGTCTTTCGAATGGTGTTATCAGTTTTTAGATATCTCCTATAGTTTCCGAGATATTGACTGCAATTTTTTCGATAATTTAGTAAAAATTTAGTTAGTGATGCAGCCATATTAAACTAATCAATATCTTAAAAATGGCGTTCTCCATTTTTGGATATCTCCTTTAGTTTCCGAGATATTGAATAAAAAGTGTTGTTAATTTGGTAGAAATTTTGATCACATTTTGTCGTATTGGCGTGTGGCGGCCAAATTGTGGACAAATGACGCTTACGACAAAATTTTACTAAAGAAAATCCTTCATATACTCAAAACTAATTAACAAAAAACATTAAAAATTAAATAATTTAAGAATTTTGTAAACTAGTAACATTTTAAGAGACTTTGGAGAAAATCTATCTTCGCGTTTTTGAGAAATCGCATTCCAAACTTCAATCGGGATTTCCCACAACCTGCCGAAATTAACATACGACAATCTTTTACCTAGGCGACGATGTGTTCAAAGTAAAGTACATCCTACGCTCGCATGATTCAATAATACAAGGTTCGATAAACTGACAGTTGTCTCTCTCGCACCGCTCCCTTAGCAGTGGCACCGTGTTGCTTCTTTGCAAATTTACATGGAAACAGTGTAGCTTTGGTGTGAAATAAAAGTATACGATTTTGTGCAATATGTTTATTTGTATATGCATATGAAGCATATTTAACTGATGAAAATATAAGCATTGGATATTTACATCAATCTCATAGTAGTCTTATTTTAATTTTGAGTCATTTTGCAGTTTTTAAACAGCTAAATAGCATATAAATTACGTAATTCACGTAGATATATCAATATTACATTCATCATTTCGTTTGAAATGCCAGATTTCCTGCAAATACATTAGAATTTACAAAAGGAATTTCACTACTAATTGCCTACTTTGCGTACTTTTCTAGTACCATTTTTGCAACAAGGGATTGCATTCTTGCCCTTTCTCTGTCCTTCGTAAATGCAACCTTTTGTAAGGGAGTGTCAAACCGCAGCTGTCAATAATTATCTAACCTTGTATTATTGAATCATGCTACGCTCGTAGATATTCGAAACCAGTGATAGCATTTTCGTAGATTAATCGAGACTTAATTCCTTTAGAACCGTTTTCTTTTTGACTTTAAAGCTCACTATATTTAAATGTTGCTTTAAAACTTATAGTTGTGTCTAAAGTAATGTATTTTGTTATCGGTTCTTAATTTGTTTACAACCAAGAAACATACATACATACATACATTAAATACCAGCAATCTTGAAATATAAAGTGAGCCCCTAAGGTAAAGGTTGCCTGAGAAAACGGCCCTTAGTGTTTTATACCTTTCACCTTAACCTTTAAATTCGCAAAAACAGATGATTTTATCACCTTACAATTTGCCTTGCAATCCTTTTGTTACTTCTCTATTTGAAAATATGTCATAATTAATACAAATTATCAGCTAATCGAACAACCTCTAACTAAAATTTATTTCGCAAATATGGCAACACCAGTGTTACTGTCAGCTGTTTTTGGCACATCTCTTGGCTATCAATCATATGTTTGTAAATTCATCAAAAGAGAAAAAGCGAAGAAAATTTGCGTTCGTGTGTTTTCCTGTAATTTTATAAATAATAATCAACTAAATTTTTAATGCCGGTAAACGAAAATAGCAGTATTAAACGAACATTATAAATAAAAATCAAAACAAGGTGCAAAGATACCACAATGTGATAATTTTCATCAAAGATTCAATACTGTGGAAAAGAAATATGTACTACATAGTAATCCCTCGAGAAGTCCATTAACAAAAACGACTTTGAAATACTCTCCGTAGCTAAAGTCAAATTAGATAATAAGTGTGTGAATAAATAAAAAAAAGTTGAAATGATAGGGTTTGCTCTGGGTTTTCGGTCGTATATGCATAATAAATAAACGCCGATATTTACTTTTACGTATGTATGTGTATATGTACTAGAGACCTGCACAAGTAGGTACAAATGGAACACGTTAATAATCGCCGAGTATGAACAGAAACGATGGCAATACTTGAATTTAAAGGAGCAAGTGCAGAACACGTACATTTCTCAAAAAAGGGCTCTACAGAGGAATTTACATTGATTAGCACAACATCAATTTTTTTTGGGGGAAACGAAATTTAGTTTTATTCAAGGTGAAAGGGTCTAAAAATGGATTTCTGTAAACTTGAATATCTCGCAAACTATTAAAGACATTTTTTTCCCTTTTATGTACAAAATATTATTCTTTATTGATAAAATTTATGAAAAAACACTATAAAAAAAAAATTCTTTAAAAATAGAGTTTTTTCAGTAAAAATCCCTTCATTATATATAAATACCGTAGTTATAAAGGGTGTAAATCGATTTTTAATTTGATACACAATTCATATCTGAACAAACGCAGCATTTTTGGGCAGCATCTTTCTTTCTGCGTAGAGGGCATTCGGCCGCTCTTAGGGATTATAACCAGGGTTGTCAGGTGTCCGGTTTTTGACCGGACAGTCCGAATTTTAGTCTGTTAGTCCGAGGGAAAATAAAAAACGGACTGTAAAGTGTGTGATCTGTTTAAACCAGTGATGGGCAGCGCAGGTGGAACTCTATAAGCATGTTCAAACGTTGTGTACATGCTTATGGAGTTCTGCCAACGTTACCCGTGCCTGGCTTAAACACACACATACACAACACTCCATCCCCCCTCCCCTCCCAGTTTCAACCCCTCGGCAAACGAAAAATGTTCGGTTTTTCAAAAACAACCTGGCAACCCACAACCTGGTAACCCTGATTATAACCCTTAAGCCTGCTGTACAGTTCAAAGCGAGCGTGAACACAAGCTTTTTATTTTGACCAATATCTTCGTTATTACTTAACTTTTTTGCAATAGTTGATAATTCAAAAGATAGAGAATTAAAATATCTTTCAGAATTATAGAAAAAATACTAATTTAAAATGCATAATATGCCATTTTTTCAAGCTCACACTCAACTTTGAGCGCACGTAAAGCATTTGCATGTGAACGACAAGTTTTGACAGATGTGCGTTAGCGTCCATAAGAATACAAATGGAATTCTTTGCCTTTGCGAACGTTCACGCTCACGCTCGCATTGAATTGTATAGCCAGCTTAACTAAATAGGGGTATTCTCTGAGTCTTGCAAAGCCCTTGCATGGTGCACAGATTGCACGGATTGCACGGTAAAAACCGGTTTTCGTATGGGGCAGCTTTGCAAACCGTGCAATCCGTACACCGTGCAAGGGCTTTGCAAGACTCAGAGAATACCCCTAATATAATTCTCCTTTCTGTGTTGCCGGATAAGAGGACCGGAAGTATTTTTGCGCAGAACTTCTTTCTGCGTAGGCGACCTTTTTACTAGCAGAAACTAGCAGGTGCCAAAATGAATAATAAAATTGCAGCGAGAGCGTAAACGCAAAATAGAGCGTAAAATTGAGAAGATAAAACATGTTGAAATAGTTATTGAACACAAAACTTTTAAATACCAGTGATGAAGTTGATGGTACAATTGTGCTTTTTTGGTAAATTTTTAATCTCAAAAGTACATTGGTACTACATCGACATTTTTGATACAATTTTGTCAAAACACGGCACTACGCCAAATTCTGTCGAAATACCACTGAGGATGAAAATATACTAATCTTTTTCCACTTTATACAAGTAAATACGAGGTTTTTATTAAAAACGACAGACTTGCGAAAATCAGTAAACAGTTGCTGTAATAATATAAACCGAAGAAAAGACTAAATATTTTAGTGAAACTATGATTGCATTAAATCCAACTCTTTTTTGTAAAGTTTTCGTGTTACTTGCACTTTATAAACTTACTTGTGTGCTTTTGTCGATTGCGTTGATATATATTCATTAGTATTGGAAACTTAAGAGTACAACTTCACAAAATGCTTTTCTTGCGTTCAGAATACGGGTTTTGATGACCTTTTTAAACTATTCATGGTCATCGATGATATTCAGCCCTACAGCATGCTTACCTATCACGCAATGACCAGTGATAACTCCCACCAGAAGTGAGAAGTGTAACTTGCTTAGTCTCACCTTGCATTCCAAGGTCTTTGTCCAGCGCACGCTGATCTGACTAAACGCCCATCCGTCCAGAAGTAGACCGCATGAGGTCAGGGGAGCACCCAGACCTTGAAAAATTTCTCAAGTGTTTGCTGCATTGTAGAGGTGTTACACTCGAGAGGAAAAAATCCGAAGCCTCCTGTATTGGGGCTACCTCTGCTTAGAAAACACGAAAAGGGTTTTCACGCTCTGGGCACTTTTGGCACTTGTGAGAGAGTAACTTATTTTCACGCTCTAATTACCGAAACAGCACGCAAAGCGTATGGAACATACCTAGTATGAAATTCCAGGAAGTCGTTGCCGTACGCAAGAATCTCTCTCACTAGCAGAGTTGCCAGGACTACTAAAATAAAAACGCTAGATCTGCCAAATAAAAAAGCCAAATTTCCCCAAAAAGTATAAAAAAGGCCAGCTTTTTCAACATTTCATTAACTCTTACATATGTACAAAGAGGTCGTGAACCGGATGAAAATTTTGGTCGGTTCGGTTTAGCGGTTCGAACCGTTTTTACACTTTTGGATTGGTTCGAAAAAGCGGTTTTTTAGTCTTTGAACCGGGGTTTTGGTTCGGTTCAACGGGTCGGAAATAAAAAAAAAAGAACGCGCAAGTCTAAGTGTAAAGTGTCAAGTGCAACAACGCGCTAGGTTAAATTTCAAGTGTATGTTAAATGAGTCGAGTTGCCTTTACATTTGATATTGTCACATGGTAAACAAACATGGTATGTATTACCAAATTTAACGAAAAGAAACAAAAGCGTGTACATTTATCTATTGAAAATTGGTTTAAACGAACCTTTAAGCCTTTATGAAAAGTGGTTCGGTTTTCGGTTCGGATCAAACATTTGTGGAAAAATTCAGTTCGGTTAATGGTTCAGTTAATTATTAGAAAAAATCGGTTTTCCGGTTCAAACCCGGTTCACGTCCCTGGAGGAAATGAAATAAATCGGGTTTTTATACAATTATTTATTTTAAACCAAATAAACAAATTTACATATTTAACATGTAACAAAACATTAATCTATGTTGTAATTTTCTTAATTTCGTTGCTGAAGCTTTGCATCCGCCCCCTTGTAGATATATGTATTTCGTGCTTTTGCACTCAGGAAAGAAGTAGCTCAATTTTTAGTTTCTTGATTTCAAATTTGAAAAAATAGGTGTATATTTTTTCGGTACAGAACAATCCTAGGGGGGTGAGAGTATTAAAATGCCGACTTTATTTTTGACCACCCTAATACTACGTTTAAATTGACGAGCTAAACATGTTAAATGGGCTTGAACGAGCTAAATGAACAAAACATGTTCATAAACAAGTTAAATCGCATGCAATTGTTGTTGGAAAATTGAACCAGTTAAATCATTTAACTCGTTTGAAAACCAGTTCAACGCAGAGTTGTATCGCAAAGCTTTCTGCTCCGGCCAATCAGAAAGACCCAAAAGCTTTCATTTGACACGCCAACGTTCAAAAAATGTATATTCTGAAACATTAAAAATGAAAAATTATTAAAATTGTATGCATGTCTGCCCGCCAAAAAAGAGGCCAAGACGGTAGTTAGTTACTTCCCTTGAGGTCTCATCGTACTAAACACTTTGAAGTCTAAGTAATCCGTATGCGTTAATATCATGAAGCAACCATTCGCACAAAACAAACTGAAACCAAAAAACTTGATTTTGAATATTTTTTTTCGAAATTTTAATGGTAAGCAAACAACCGTCAAAGTTAACTCCAAATGGTCAATGTGGACGATTGTGTTTTCCAAAAAGCTCCTTTTCATTTAACAAATTAAATGCGGCCAATTTGAACGTAATATAATGTACATGTCCTTATAATATTTTTTCGTCATGTTTTACAGTAAGTTTTATATCCAAAATAAGTTGGTTCGCGAAACTTTTAGCAACAATTTTCGGATTGCCATCGCAACTTTACATATTTACCGGTCTTTAATTTCACAGAAGATGTTGGTCGCTTGTTTTGCATATATTAAGATGTATGAAATTCAATTTTCTTTGTGCTCAAATCGAAGAAAAATTTTCTTTCAACTTTATAAATTATTATTATTTTTTTTGAGGATTAGGTATGGTAGCATGAAATGTCACAATCTGCTTAATTGCCATGTTGTTTTAATATGGCTTACGGTCATGAAATTTCATGAAAGCCACTTTTGAATGCCATACCGTTTAATAAAACCTTTTTAATAATAAAAGTACGATCGCACTAGGCGACGCGACACGACACTACACAGCGCGGCAAAATATTCTTTGCATGTATTCTTATGGAGCATACCGCACTACGCTGCAGCGGAGCTACGCGACGCGACGCTGCGCGGCAAAGTTGACCAACTAGGCAAAAATGTCGCGCCGCGTGGTGTCGCGCAGTTGTGGTGCCGCATAGTGCGGTATACCTAGCGGAACGACATAACATTTCGTACTATATTTTTAACTTGAAGTAATTGGATTTCCAATTTTGAGTCAATATTCACATGCATTTCATTCAAGAAGAAATTTGTATGTAAAGAAACATAATATTTGAGAACAATTCGCCAAGGAAAATAAAAATAAAAGGCATTAACATTACATCAGCGTCACTGGCATCCATCTTGTTTGAAGGTTTTGACACAAATAAATTAAAAAAATTGCAGCGAAGTGTCGCGCCGCTGCAGTTTCTGTGCGATATACCAAAAAGTGTCGCGCCGTGTCGCGTAGTGCCGCTGCAGTGTCGCGTCGCTTAGTGCGGTCTTACCTTAAAGGGGACTCTTTAGGGTCTGAAATCCCATACTCCTTAAAGACAAAGTAGTGGTACATTTGTACCACCAAATATCTTCAGACATTGCAATACGATTACTATCGTGAATGTTGCAATTGGAGCGCGCATAGTTAAGAGCAAACACGCAAACGAAGCGGACTAAACGGCGAAGTCGATTTCTATTTGACAAACTTTTAACTCGACATGAGTGCTTCAAAGCATACCTTCAACGATTCAAACACGAACCGGAACCCATATGCGACTACTGCGAAGGAGATGTAATAGAATACGTCCTTTTTGAGTGCATGCGATTTCACAGTACCAGATGCAAGCTTCGCAACACATCTGGCGAGAGTTTCACACTTGAGTCACTCGTGGAGGCTATGCTACAAAACAGCGAAAAGTTGTCGACAGCATGTGACGCAATAGCAGAGGGGATGAAGGGGCTAAGGACATCCGAATGTCTACGGCATAGCAGCGGCGACTAACTACCTTTCTCCCTCACGATGTAGTGATTGACGTCATTGCCGTGGGGTGCCGTCTTCCCTGGTTTTATAGGGGCACTTGAGAGCCCCTGAAAAAACTGTTAAAGTATAAACAGAACGAGTACGCTGAGTAAATTTCGCCGGACGGAGTGATGCCGACGGGTGATAAATATTTGCTTAACATTTCGTCAAGTAAAACTGAATCAGAACAATAATTTAGTGCAACTACAAATATTGTAGAGGATTGTCCTTAACAAAATGCTAGTTTGAAAATAAGAATAGGCTAGAAAAAAGCCACACAAGAAACAAAGAAAAAAGCTAGATCTAGCCTCAAAAAGGCTAAACTGGCGACACTGCTTACTGGGAACAGTTTTGAGAGGGTAAGACAGAAACCCTTCTCAGCCAGAAGTTACAGGCCGGGTTGCCACTTGTAAAAAAAAAACAACAACCAAAATCTGAAGAAAAAGAACCAAATTGAAAAATAAACAACCAAATTTGTCATCCACTTACATATCTATTACAAAAAGCAAAACTTATTACAAAAAACGAAAGTTCAACAATTTTATTGAGATGACGGAAAATCGTTCCACATGACATTACACTCCTACCCTGTCAGGCCCGTCAGAATGTAGAATACTTGTACGTCAATACCGGAAAAGTATACGAAGGATGTGTCATACGTAACGTAGAGATACGCCACAAAGGCCCAGGAAGTGCGCAATTTCAACAGGGACATGCGAAGAGGTGGGGTGAATCTCCGCATGCCGGGCACTTCATTTATTCTGCTCCCGTCCACATCAGGTGGTTGTGTGCCCAGAACAGCATTCACAGGTCTATAGTCTATATAACTCGAGATCGACTCCCTGTGAATGCCGTTTAGGGCCTGTCAAGAGGTTGTTTTATGAACCTCTGGACTTCGTCCAAGGCAATTTCCAACAAATCCGTTCCTTGGTTATCATATTCGAATAAAATTTTGCACAGCTTATTTTTTCCGCCCGGTCTAATGTACATATTGAAATATTATGTATGTACATATGTATTTCTACTTTTGATTGGATCTTTTTATTATGAACTTCTTGTGGTTGGTGTTAAATGATGATTTAATATACATACATACATATGTATGTACTAGGGTTAGAAAAAGTGCAGCGAAAGATGTGATTTATGTACATGTGTAGATATACATAGATAGAGAAAGCTAAATACACAAACTTGACACCAACACACATACTACATACTACATACTTACATTTGGCGGACAAAGGCATTTTCTTTTGAAGCCTTTGTGTTTGTTTGTTAGGCACGTCTACAACTACAATTATTTATGCTTGTCTTAATAAAACATATTTCTCTATTGACTTACATATACATAGTTTTTTTTTTTATTATACTCTTCTTAAAAGTAAACACATATTATACTTTAACATTTATAAGAATGCAGTTACTAATTTAAGGCTCGTTTTTGTACTACGATAAATCAAAAAATTAAAAATTGATTAATTTCAAGATATTTAACAATAATGACATACATACATAACGAGTACGACATAAAACAGTTTTTTTTTGTAAAAAGGAAATTATAGTTGTTAAGAAACAAAATTAAATTACACAT
>NW_023458556.1:3623859-3625816 GCF_013731165.1 Rhagoletis pomonella
CGACGCCAACGCCAACGCAACGCCAAAGTTCTATGTGGACGGGCCTTTAACAATTCAGAATTTTTGTGAGAAAAAATTCAAAATATTTGACATTTTTGAGACCAAATAATTTGAAAATAAATAAAATCAGCTGCTCTACTGATACTACCTGTTCAATGTACCTTGCTTTCAACAAAAGAAATTGCCAAAAATTAACGGTAAGTCTTAGCTACTTCAAACAAGCACTTTAATAATAATAGATTGGCGCTTACACAATATGTTAGCGTTTGGCCGAGCTTCTCCCCTGATTTGTGAAGTGCGCCTTGATGTTGTCACACAAAGGGGAGGAACCTATAGTCTTTCGCCGACTCCGAACGGCGATTGTATTTTTATGCGAAGCTGTTTCGCATGGCAGAAATACACTCCGAGGTTTGTCATTGCCGGCCGAGGGGCAACCGCTATTAGAACAACTTTTGGTTTATTTATTGTTTTTGATGTTAGTCGGAAACTTGGCTTGATCCCAGGGCCTGCGGAATGGTAGCGAAAAACCAAAGTTCGAGAAAAAACGCTTTAAACATTTGGATTGTAATGTTAATCTTAAGGGGAAACCAAAATATGTTCGTCTATAACTTTTTAAATAGCCTAGCTGGCGAGATCGGAATTTCACATACACATGGAATAGTAGTTGCGGAATACGATAGCATATATAACTCAATTCTTTCCGAAGTCAGCTTAGGCGGTTATTCGTGCCTATAGCATACAAATATATGCGTATGAAGAATAAGTCAGGGATCGAAAATAACGATTTATTTTCGAAATTTCAATTCAAGAAGTCAGACCGTAGGAATTATTCGAATTCGATATGATATTTGAATATACCAGTAAGATGCTTGCTAGCTAAGGAATATTAATTTTAAATGATTATTTTTTTTTCAAAAAGTCAGCAATTATATTTTACCGGTATTTTTTCAAATTTAATACCCATTTCATTTATTTCTAAATGTTTAACTATAATTGCTATTCATATTATTTTCATTTCAGTGGCGTCGCCCATCGGCAACCCAACTGCGGTTGCGCTGCCATCCATAATCGACCCACAAATGTACTTTTTATTTATGTACATACATATATACCCAGCACTTTACTTTTCTTGCTCCAGCTCAGTTTTTAAAGAGCTCTCTGCAACAATTTTTGCAACTTTTCGCGGTTCTTTGACTAATGTATTGGGGCATTGCATCTCGGTCCAACTAACAGGCACCATTGGTGGACCATTTGTACCACTCTCGCTAGAAGTCGCAACCACTACACCTAATTCGTTCTCTGCAGTACTAAGTTGGTAGCATGTCAGCTCAGTTTGAGGAAGCTATACATAATTTGTAGATATAATATTAAAAAATAATATCAAAAATATATGTAGATAATAAAAAACAATAACTTTCAGTTCAAGCAATTACCACTCGTGCTAGTATTACATCTCCAGGGCGGAATGATTTGTACATTTCCACACGATCCTTTTCTGTAGCACGGACATCTTCTTTCCTCACAATCCCTCGATATGTTCGTTCAAGTATATGGTCGCCAATACAGATTATAGAACACTTTGCGAAGCGTTGGTTCACTTGTAGAACACGCGCCGTTACCACATCTCCCGCCACAGGTACAATAGTCTGGCTACCAGCGCACTTAACTTCAATGTATTTACACTTCATATAAAGAATTCCCAATGTACTAAATTTATTACAAAGCTAGTTTGAACAATTGTTACCTTATCCTTTTCCCTAACTTGCACGCTACCAGCTAATGTAGCATAAATGTAACCGCCACGCTCATATGTCCCTTGTCCCGCTACTGTGGTTTCTTCCGACAGACATATCCGTTGCCCAGGTAGGCAAAGGATTTCTTCAGCGCTTACCAAACTACATGTGTTGGAAACATTTGCTAGAACTTCCATTACCACCAATCAAATATAAAAGCCGCC
>NW_023458556.1:3625916-3639409 GCF_013731165.1 Rhagoletis pomonella
ACATTTGCTAGAACTTCCATTACCACCAATCAAATATAAAAGCCGCCTAGGCCACGCATTTAGAATAGGAATGGAAAAGTCGACTCTGACTTTAGTCAAAAATCGCCTTTTTGCTGAAAAAAACTCGACCTTTTAGAATCGAGTTTACTCGTCTCTAGTCGACTAGAAACGACCCTCATTAAACTATGTTCACATATCAATATTGTCTCAATCAAAGCTAGTTTTTTAATCACCCTGTTTACACAGGCCAATCTCAGATTATTAGCCGTCAAATTTGTTTCGCTTGTTATTCTCACATCTCAAGGAAAATTTATGTTTCTTTTCTGTGCGACCGTGATCACGTTTTTCTGCCATAATGAGCAATATAAATATATTTTAACTTAACATTTTATTAAAAATACCTTTACAAACCTCTTTTACTTTCTAGCTTACATTTTTGTTTACTTTTACATTTGGCACTTCTCCTCTCTTTCGCAAAAACAATCGATAAAACTAGGATGGACACCGAAAAGATATCGGTTAAATCTGAGATTATTTTATAATTACAGATTAACAAGGGAGGAATTTTATATGGCTAATCTCTTGTTATAATTACAGATTAGGGTGTTAAGCTCGAAAATGAGGATAATCTACTTATATGTGAACCTAGTATTAGATGAACTTTCGACTTTTGCCACTTCGGCTACACGATCAAGCAAGGCGAATTTATACAAGGTGGTGTTAACCAAGGCGAATTAATATAAGGTGATAGTAGGAGTACAAAAACAAAAATGTACATGTATTTTGTTTTTGCTTTGGTGGCATAAACTGTCAAAATCTGTAAGAGTGTGTATCGAAATTCAAACAAAATTTTTCAATTTGATATCAGAAGCCGTGCGGCGAAACACATACACAAAATCAGCTGAGCTAGTAACACCACCTTATATAAATTCGCCTTGGTGTTAACAGAACCAAAACAAAACTTACAACAACAAAATACACGCTCCTTGACAAGGCGAATACATATAAGGTGGTATCGATTCAACAAATACAACAATTACTTGTATTTTGTTTTTGCTTTTAGCAGGCCATTGTCGAATTTCAGCTATTCTTCCTCGAATGAAAAAGGGCGACAGAAAATACAAACACTCTCACGTTTTCACTCACTCACTAGCGAAATACAAAATTTTGACAATCAAACGCTACTCACAGCTGATGAAACAACACCACCTTATATAAATTCGCCTTGTTTCTTGACAATCAGTACAAAGCCAAATTACAACAAACGCATGATTTTGACAAAAGGTACAAATTCGCCGTGAAATCAGCGGATCCGATAACACCACCCTGTATAGATTCGCCTTGCGATCAAGCAATTGAAAGCCAATTTACACGACGACCTTTCTCCCTGCGTTTTTGGCACGTTCTCTTTTAAAAAATTCTTCCAAAATCCTCGTGCATTTACACGATAACTTTTTGTTTGCGCCGTTTCTTGCGCATTTTTGACATTTAAACGTAAAATCCTCTTTGGTCAACTCTTTCGTCCTCATTTTTAAAGCGGAGCGAATCGCGAACTCAAAACAAAAATACGTCAAAACAACCCCTCGATTTCGCTCACCGTGCGTGTTTGCCTACCCCGCTGACTTCGTTACACTTCTTGCCTACAAGCTCGACACACAGGGTGAAAAGTCATCGTGTAAATTGGCTCCAAGTTTCAATACACTCATACTTCTTTATAACACACTCGCACTTTTAGAAATTGGTTTTCTAAAAATGCGATTGCAGGTGTGAAGACCCTATTGATGTTTTGGAAATAAAGATGAAATTCGATTTTTTCTAGAAAAATTCGATTTTATCCGACTTTTGGCAACACAAAGTTCGATTTCAAAAATTCGCCATTTTGGAGCTACAATTCGATTAAAATTCGAATATCAAAGCTTCGAATATCGAATTTACCCATCCCTAAACTGTAAACAAAGAGAGAATACTAACAGCCAATGCGAACAGCTTTCAGCCCACAATCCCAAAACTCGATTTCAAAGTGTTTTCGTTGTCGGTCCGAACATGGTATTAGACAACTACAGTATTTAAATTTCTTGAAAATATTTTTATGATATTTCACAATCAATCAATTAATAATCGATTAATTAAACACTAAACTACGATACAATTAAATCATAGTCGATTAATTTAATCAAATGATTAATAGCTGCAATATTTAGGTATCCAAATACTTTAATCTGAATAGATCCTACTGGGAATTTGATTATGACCAATGAATTGGGATTGTCTGAAGCCTTATGTGGCATGGCGCTGGAAGATGTACTTAGTAGACATCGCCGTGAACGCAAGGAGCTGCAAGCCAAAATACAAGCATTGAAAAAAAATGCACCAAAAAATGACAAAAAGAAACGAAAAGAGGCGATGGAAGAGGTGGCACGTATGGAGAGCGAACTGGAAAAGCGACAAACTGCAGAATTAGCAGATGTAGAAAAGGGCCAGGAAAGCCAACATGGATCTCTCAATGAACAGGAGCAGCAAAAAGAAGTATTATGCAATGACGAGGAAGAAGAAACCTCCAGATGTAGTTCTCAACGAGTTTCTAAAGCTCAAAAACGACGTGACAAGAAGGCGCGTGAAGCTCGGCAACGCGAGGAAGATGTACGGGCTGCCGCAGAGGATGCGAAATTCGCACCAAAAGCTATAGAAGCACGTAGTATACAGGAAAAATTGCTGGAGAGGCAAATAACTCTTCACAATATACCCTCCGATGGAGATTGTCTTTACAATGCGGTGCGACATCAATTAACACAAAACGGATTAATTGCCTACAGCGTACAAGAGCTACGAAACGAAACGGCCAATTATATACGCGCTCATAAGGATGCACTTGTTTGCTATATGACAAATCCCAAAACAGGTGACTTACTAACCGACATGGAATTCGAGCAATATTGTGAGGCTTTGCAAACTACCCCAGCTTGGGGTGGACAGATTGAATTAAAAGCTCTTTCTTCAATATTAAAAGTACCAATTGAAGTACTGCAAGCAGAAGGGCCGCCCACTGTACTGGGTGCTGACGAATTTGCGGGACCAAATCTATTAATAACTTACCATCGACACATGTATAGCCTTGGTGAGCATTACAATTCCACTGTGCCAATAAGTCAAGGAAATACCAGCAAGGCCAATGACTGAATAAAAGATGACGAAAAAAGACAAATGCTAATCGGGGAGATTATCAGCAAGCAAAACGGGTGATATACCGGTCCCCGGAGAAATAACGTCAAATATGGGGTAATAATGACCAAACGTGTTTTGCTCCGGGGTAAAGTTGTTTTATTTATTTGTTACAATCTTGCGACTTAAATAAACGCACTGATACCTATGTACATATTTTGAATATATTACAAATTATACATAAATATTTATACGTATGTTAAAAAGCCAATTACAAATATAGTGCCAGACAAGACAAAAGTATTGGCACAGAGAATTTTTCGCAATGCATGCAAAGTTTTTTATTCTAATTTATTTTCTATTCAACAATTTTTATTGAGCTTGAGGCCGTTTTTAATAAAAAACTATTGTGGAAAAGCAACAATAATTTGAAAAAATTTGTAGAAGTGATAGATATTTGCCTACGCACTGTGCTAAAGGCACGTGGCTGAGTCAGCTGGGTTCTTCGGTTCGAGACCCGCTGAAGAAGTCTGATGAGGAAATGTGGTGATTTCCGAAATAGCTATCACTTCTAACATATCTTCAAATTAATGAAGTTGCTAAAACATCGCGTTGATTTTTGGCAATGCCTATAAAACTGCATCAGTAAAATTTTTCTAAAAAATCTAATTTGAAATATGCAAATTAGTACACAAATTTATTTAATTTTCCTGAATTTGCACAAAGTTTAGAGATTTTGTTTTTGCGTTGAAGTATGAACTATATTTGTATAAAAAATTAGCGAAAAGAAATTAGATAAAAAACTTTGCATGTACTGCGAAAAACTCTCTGTGCCA
Source organism: Rhagoletis pomonella (assembly GCF_013731165.1). Taxonomy (NCBI): domain Eukaryota; kingdom Metazoa; phylum Arthropoda; class Insecta; order Diptera; family Tephritidae; genus Rhagoletis; species Rhagoletis pomonella. The sequence goes on from NW_023458556.1 coordinate 3,629,912, forward strand.
ATGCTTTTGTCAGGTACTGTATATATCTAAGAGCCGTTTTCTCAAATGAAATGAGCAGTCCACTTGCAAACAGCGTTATGTGATTTTATAATAGTAAGCCATAAATTAAAAAAAAAAACGTCTACAAAAGAAGTAAAATCCAACCGTGGCACCGAAAGTACCACGTTTTCTTGCAGTTTTCGAAGTTCGTCAGAAGATGGAGACCTTTTAACTTGTATATAAATACGTACAATAAATATTATAGCGACTTTTGAAAGTGTATATATACTTACAATTAGTATTATAGCGACTTTTGCTAGCTGACATTTGACTTCAGAATATATAAGGATTTTGCACTGTATTGTTACTGGACATGAAACTACTTTAAATACTGGTACGTTAACCACCAAAAAGTAAAAATCGAAAAAATTGGCATAGAGCACTTTGCAAGTGGACTGACTACACAAATGCTTAACTTTAGATATAGCTCATTTTTAATCCAACGTTTAAATATAAAGTGAGCCTTTAAGTTAAAGGTTACTACAGAAAACGACCCTAAAACTATCAAATAAATGATTTATATTGTGTACACGAGATGGGTAGCTGGCGAGGCCTAGTCTCCAGTCTAACGTTATGTGCAGTCTATCTTTCCGCCGCGCTTTGGTCGGAAAGGCCGAGCTTCCTATCCATGTTCCCGTCATTCATGTGCTAGCAGGTGGTTGGATAAACTAATTTCCTATCCGCTCCTTCCTTTCTCCTAATGCAGCTACTTTGATGTGAGGCAGACGGAAAGAGCTAGTTTGTTCTCCGCGCTGTGGACGAGTTGCTGAGCGGGGTCGGATTGATCATCACACCGAAGAGTGTTTGGCACCTTAAAAAACTCGCACATTAACTGTCAATAATTTCATTGAAAAATCACGGAAATTGGATCCTGTATTATTGTAGTAAATTTTAAAACTAGTTAGAAAGCTTGATTCAATAATTATTATATATTATCATGATTTGGAAGTACTATACATGATCAATCCGAATATAATAGCGTTTTCTTTCTACAAAAAAACTTTGCTTTTTCATTGCCCTCTCCTTAGTTTTGTGCGTAAAGGACATGGAAGGGCAACATTTTTCGGTAGAAAAGAAAACGCCGTAAGACACCTGTATATGTTTAAAAGAGATCTATTATGGAAGGTATCAAGTTCTCCGTTATCCATACAATTATGACTTCAAGTGTATTTCGAACTCATCAATTCCACTTTACCCGTAGCGAAACTCCTGCTGGTCATTATTACCTCATATTTTTAGTGAGTGCCGATAGTCACTCCGAATACTAATATCTATGTATAAGTAAAACAGGGTTCATTATTTGAAATTTTATTAATCAAAATAAATATTCATAAATGTAGAAAGCAGTTTATTGCAGACCGTTAAAAATGAAATAATAAATCGTTACTTATGCATACATATCGTCGTTTAAAGTACAAAACCGCATATCAACATAATGCAATATGTGTGGTTGCATAAATTGTTTTGTAAAGAGTAAAAACACTGATATTTCAAAATGGTTCCCTCTTTTATAAAGCAATCCCATTTCTGGCTAGTATATTTCAGGACGAATGGATAAGGCTTGAGCCAAGAGCTTCTGTGAGCAAATCCAATTTTTGGCAAAAACAATACTGAAGCGTCAATTACGCGGTTTTGCAGAACGACGATACGCGGTTTTGTCCTTTAAAGGACGATATGTACTTATGTACATATCTGTAGCTTTCACTTAATGTAGCTTAAGTGACTTACTAAAAAATAATTAGTTTCCCTTAACAAATTTTGATTTTTTTATTAAGCTTCCATTAAACTTTTCAATATTGTTTGGGAACCAAAAGGGCCTTTGATTAAACGACATAGTTATAAACATATACTATTTTTAAATTACTAGTGAACCCGCATGGCGTTAAAACACCCAAAATTTGATTCAAAAAACCTAAAAAATATTCCAAATGTTAGTCAGAGTTATAGGAGATCCGAGTACCATATTTCATTTAAAGCAGCCGTCTCTGAGTAAAGAGAGGTCTCGCAAAGTGCAGGCTTTTAATTTCCTCGAATTTAAAATCACCCTATACAAATAAAAAAAGTTCTTAAAGAAAACTAAAACTGTATCGCACATCTTCAGGCTAAGGTCTTTCATTTCAACTCATTTTGAAATTCGAAAGAGCGGTGGAAATCTAAGGACTATCACAAAAAATTTCTTCTATAAATTATATCTTCCATAAATTTATATTTCATAAAACTGGTGTATAAGTTAACTAAATTCGACGTTTCAAACGGGTAGAAATTCTTTTCAAAAGTATTTTCAAACTAAAATCGTTTTAAATCTCTTTCTTCTGACTTCAATGAACTGTTAAATTAAGTTGAATTTGATTGTTCAAACACGTGGCTTATCTCCTAAATAAAGGTCAGAAGAGTTTTCAAACCCATTTCGATTGATACCCATTCTTTAATAATTCGTTTAACTTTTTTAATTATCTCAGTTTAACTTTTTGAGCAGATGGTAACCCTCTTTCAATTATCAAGTTGCCTTAATTCAAGTTGAATCTGAATTCTTAAACATATATCAGAAATAATGCCTTCAAAACCCCATTTCGATTGATACCCACCTTTTAAAAATTCATCTAACTTGTTGAATAATTTTAATGTAACTTCTCAAATACGTGGCAACCCTCTTCAAATATTCCAAATGTTAAAACTAAAGATTTCTTAACAATCCTTCGTTCGACTCCCGTATTGTTGTTTCATATAATTTTTGTATCAGTTAACCTAACGAGACCTTTCAAACGTGTGGCAGCCCTCTTCGAAAGTACTTTCAAGGGTTTTAGTTTTTAAAGCGAAGCGCACATTAGCGCGATTCCATCGTTGCGAATACGTTGCGAATTCGGCTGTTAACTTCGAATCCGCAAACGTGCGCACACTTGAGCGATTTTTACATTGAATGTTCGAAAAATTCGCAGCGACGGAATCGTGCAAGTGTGCGCTAGCGCATTAAAATGTGTGGGTAGCATTGTTGTCATTTTTGGGCTTGCGGATTCACAACGACAGAATCGCGCCAATGTGATATCAATTTCGTGACGAAAATTAGACGCATTTTTTAACTGCCTTGGAAACGTAGGCAAAATCTTTTTTATTCATACGAATCGTTGCAAAAGTTTTGTTTTGTGTTTCTAGCAGTAGACGCATTTTCGCAACGTTCCGAATAAATAATAAAATTATAGTTTAAAAAACTAAAACCTCGCTATTAAAATTTCCATTCGTACTGTCCTCAGGTTACTTTAACCAGACTATTCCCACACCACTGACAAAACTCAGCGGCCTTTACTACTGCGCCTAATACTATGCCGCAAATTTATTTTAAGCTGTTGTATGACAATTGTCAGTTTTATTGTTATGACCTACTGAGTAAGTGACAACGGCGAAACAATGTTTATATTCTGTTTTAGGCGCAGTAATTGTGACAATAGTCATATGATGAATTTTGTCAGTGTTGTGGGAATAGGGCGGTAAGAATGGAAGTTTAAAGCAATTCTCATTCGTACTGTCATCAGGTATGTAACTTGAATGGAAATCGCTGCATCTTTTAGGCGCATCAATATTACATAAGTTGCGTTTTTTTACTCATTTCCAGTAAAATCCAGTAAAAGTTTTTACGAATTTTCATGTTTTGGCGTTTTCGTACGCAAAAACTTGCAAAGTAGGGGAAATTGAGAGAGCGAAAAAAGACAGGTGAAATTGCAAGTTTTTACTGGATTTTACTGGATAAATTTTTACTTGTAAGAATTTGCCAGTACGAAAAACAGCTGATCGCATGTTGCTGGATGAAATTTAAACTAATAAGGAAACTGTTTGTGGCTTTTTATTGTGGAAATTCACAAAATAAACATATATAACATAAAATATATTGTTTTATTAGGAATATGCTGCGAATAAACAACCAATTAATCAGCTGTTCATGAAACTTGCAAATTATTACTGGAAAAGCGTTCACGTACTTTTTTGTAAATTTTGTTTCTCTCCATGTCGCTTTTTACTTTGTATTCATGTTTTAATTTTGCGAATTTAAGTTTTTGTCTCTCTATTTCTATTTTCTCTTCCATTTGTTCCACAGATTTCTTATTTGTTTTTGGGAATGATTTTAAATTGTAATTTACATCTTTTAAAATGCGAGTACAATCTTTGTGGAATTTTGTTTGCCCATCCACTTGCATCTTCAAAAGATTGCTTTTTTTTGAGTTCGGGACCGCATCGTACTGCAATTGGGTGACGCCTGGGAACAGGAAGGAGGAGTACAAGGTGGCAGTTCTGCACGATCCTGCAAATCAGTTGCATAATTCGGAGTGGTTGGAGCAGTTTCACATTCGTTGCTGTTTGTGGCTTCACTTCTTCCTGCACCGAATTTTTGAGCACCGGCTATATTCCATCTACTGCTTCATTTATTTGCAACAACTCCATTGCCCTTAACTCCACTAAATTAAGGGAATTAATTTTTGCAGGGCCACCGCCAGACATGTGCAACTTATTTTTGCGCACTTTGGCTTTGAGGTGGGTCTTGTAATCCGCCCAAACCATAAATATGTAAATAAAAACTAATAATAGTTAATAATAAACGAATAAGCAAATGTAACATTTTCTAAAATTTAATTCCTTTTGCTTTATTAAAACTGTACTTCATTGAGCGGTTCATTAGCATACAGTATTTATCATAACCGTTATACCTTGAAAACGGTACTTTGATAGGTCGTACGACGCGCGACTCGTGTTGCAGCTTTAAGAGTTAACATTATTTGGTTCACACTAAAATTACCTTTTTCCATGAAGATGCATCCCGCGTGGGTGGTCCATCTCCATTTAACTGTTCCGTCAGCCGTTCCCACAAATTTTTGGAAGTTTGCTTAGCATCAGCGCACTTTATGTAGCCTTTGGCCAAACTTCGATGCGTTTCCATAAATTCCACCATAATTCCAAATTGGCTTTGTTTTGTATGCTGGCTTTTGCTGGATGAATCCCTAATGAAAAATATTTTACGTTTACAATTGTTATACTTAAAAAAGAGTTATTAAAATACTTACATTTTTCAAATAGTATTCCGTTTCTACAGCTCAAACGCTAACGCGTATTATTTGCGAAGATCGAATGAATTTGACATTCAAATTCGAGTTACATAGTTGCCAGTTTTCGATTTTCGAATATACTATTCGAAATTAGAATTGCAAATGCGAAAATAGAGTTACCAAGTACAAAAAATTCGAATTCGAGCAAATTTATTTTCTAATCGAGTTATATAATAGGGCCCCTGACCTTTTCAACCAAAAAAATGTCATAAATAACTGAGGTTGGCCTTTATTTTCGTTGGCGATTCCATTTCTCACAGTTATTAACCGTAAGCTCCCTCGCATAAAACACTTTCAGAGTGATATACCACAAAAAGTATAAAAAATAAATGGTTAATGATAGGAAAAGTTACAATGTGTTATGTGTGTATGTACTTACGTATGTACATATATGCTCATTCTTTATTATATTTCAACAAACTAATTGCATACGTACTAATTTTGCTAAGTTGCTAATTTTTACATCACAATATTCAAAGATATTTGTATGTACATATGTAGCGGTTTACTTTAATGTTAAATTTACATTTGGAAGATTTGTTTTATTGTCAAAAATTACAATTAAAGTGTTATTAGTTAATTTTCAAAGTGATTTGCTGTTTTTGTGCACATTTGGAAGAACACAATACAAATAATGCGTTGTGGCAATACTTAGCGATTAAAAGCGATTAAAGCGCAAGCATATTATTGTAAATCTTAGTAGATTAATACGATGAAGTGAGATTATTATCTCCAAGCCTTCAAATGTGATTTCTAGGCACTATCACAGCCTTCGTCAACTATAGCAAACCTTGTTCAGTTCATCTTTTTATTATCATTGCTGCTTATCGAAGGAATTGATGTTTTATTATTAGATCCCTTGTGTTCTAATGAAGATGGTGATTGTGTTACTTTCGAATCCGAGTTTGTTGGTGTATTCGGGTAAATAGCAAAGAGCGATAATTGTATAGAACTCAGGACTAATAGGAATAGGTTTTGGTACTAAATAGAAGAATATTGTTATTAATTAAATATATGTATAAGTAGGTAAAACATTTTCTTTTCACTTACGGCCATCATTGGATTTCGAATAGAAATTGCATATAGGGCCCAACATGCCGCTACTAGCGTGCCTGTAAATATAATTGGAAATGGCATGCCGGCTGTACTCTTTTTTTCGATTATTTTATTGAGTCGTAAGAGTGGAGATCCAACTAAAAATACCAGAATGCCGGTAATGAGCATACCAAAACGGAATTCAATCTTCTTCGGGTCTTCAAAAGTGGCGTACGCTAAGCAAGCTACCGTAAATGCTCCAGCAATGCCAGTTTTTGACCATATTTTCATTTTGCTCTCATTCGAAGCATACCAATAGAACACCGTCCAGAAAACGACATTAAGGGCGCAGCCGAGGATATTCACCGTTATAGTGGCAGAATCGCCTATCAATGCACCCATCTTTAAGGTGAGAACAGCACTGAAAATAGGAAATATTTATTTATTTTTTTTTTCATTTGGTCTCTAAAATGTCAAATACTTTAAATTGTTTCTCGTAAAAATTATAAAGTGTCAAAAGCTTTTTGTATGAGAAACCTTTTCCTATACAAAACAAGCAACTTTTGGAACGTTCCCCAAAGAGCTGGGTTATGCAAGACTTAAACTTGACTTACCTAGAAACTTAGAAACAATTACTCAGCGTGTCACCTATTACTTTTTCTCCTTGTTTTGATTCTCAGGTCTTGTATTTGTACACGTAAAATTGTAAAAAAAATTAAATAATAATAAAAAAATAGATAAAAAATTACAATTAAAATAAATGTATTTACGCTTTCAAACTTTTTAAATTTTATTTTCTGTCTTTATTTGAGAGTTTGTTTTTCGATTGCCAGATGAATTACATTTATACAAAAAAGTATATTTGTGTGGCATGATTCAATAATAAAAGGTTTGCTCAAAAAGCAGTTTTCTCGCTCCCTCTTGACAAAATCGGCTCCCTTAGCAAAGCACTGTGTGTGGGTTTTTGTGTGTGTGTGCAAAGCTTTTGTAAGACAGCTAAGGGAGTGTCAAACGTCTAATGTCAATAATGAGCAAACCGTTAATTATTGAATCATGTTTTTGTGGCATATTTGCAGGGATTTTATTAAAAAATTAAAAATTAATTTAACTTAGAAATCCAAAATCTATAGTTCTCCAAGTTTCTAAGTCAAGTTGTTTTCTTGGGTAACTACATACACGCGCTGCTCATTTGCCAGATGTGCAATTTTCAAGTCAAGTCAAAGTCAAAGTCTTGCATAACTGAGCTTTAAATCAGCAGCACAAACGCTAATTACTGGGTCTTGCAAATGAAAGATCAATGCTTCGAGTCAATTTAAGTTTTTCTATATAATCAACAGTTTTAAAAAAATTTAATATTTTAGGCAAAAAATATTTTTTTTCTTCATACATTTATTTTTACCATCAAAACTGTTAATTATATAGAAAAACGTTATATGAACAGATTAAAGGAATTGTAATTTTTAATTTTTTTAAATTTGTTTGAGCAAAATCGGACTAGTCTTTCTCGAGTTATGTCAAAAAAAGACCACCAAAGGTGACAATTTCCCCTATATGATAGTTATATATATATCTCGATTCCTAGACGTGACCCATCGAAACGCCGGGACACGTATAACTTGTTTTTGACCGATATAACATTTCCCGTTGGTTTCATCCCATCCCGATTTTGACTGTCGCATAGTGTTATTATTTATGTATGTATGTATAAGTACAAATGTAAGGCGGATGCGGACGATGGGTGGTGGCTGAGGTGGTTTCTGGTTTAATACGGGGAAAGACGTGCCCGCGCCAATAGAATTGAGTTCAACCTCAAAGCAGTAAAACTGTTCGGAGGGGAAACTCAACGATAGTTAATTTGGCGGGAAAAGTTTATGACAGTTTCTAATAAATACACCTATAGATGTGTGCGTACATATGTATATTATTAAGCACTAAGGTGCACCGTCTTGGATTGTTTGGTTTAGTCTACAGGCCTAAACACAGTTAAATTGATTAAATAAATGAAATATTGCAATGTGGGTGTCAAACTAAAGAGTTTTAAGATGACTTACAATAGAAAATATGTTTGAGATACAATATGGGTACCAAACGAAAGGCATTTGAAAAATCTTTATTTGGAAATATTTGCAGTATGATTATCACCTATCTAAAAGTAAAGACTGAAAATGTTGAAATTAAATGAAATATTTCATAACTGGTTCAAAACGAAAAGTGTTTGGGAAAGCTTTACTAGGGAATTTCAAATATTTCCACTCATCCAAATTCCGAACAATTTAAATAAAGATAGCATTTACAACATCTTATCAAACGAAGTGATCAACGAATATTAAGACGAATTTTATTGCCTCATATTTTTTGTAACTTAGAAACATCGAAAGGAGAACTGATCGAAAGAATGTTTCCTTATTAAGAAAATTAATTATAGGAATCACGATTAGCTCTGTGAATGGGCTATTCTTGCTGCGTAGAATAAGGATGTCTGTCAATTAAATAATAGTGACGTTGACAACAGTCGTTGCTTGAGCGCTGATCTGCTCTTTTACCAGACTGTCAGCCCACTTGCTCACTTTGGTGAATACCACTAATGTTATTCAATCGGGGCACCGAAATTGCGCATATGGAAACTGTGCATTTAGACATTATTTCGGTTTCAACCGAAACTGTGCATGTATGCTTTATTTCGGTTTTTACCATATGCATTATTTCGGTTTTAAACCGAAACTGTGCATGTATGCATTACTTCGTTTTTTTTTCATATGCATTATTTCGCTTTTAAAACGAAAGTATGCATATGCATAATTTCGGTATTTTCTCATATGCATTATTTCGGTTTTCAACCGAAACTGTGCATGTATGCATTACTTCGGGTTTTTCATATGCATTATTTCGGTTTTCAACCGAAACTGTGCATGCATGCATTATTTCGGTTTTTGTTATATGCATTATTTCGGTTTTCAACCGAAACTGTGCATGTATGCATACCTTCGTCTTTCACATATGCATTATTTCGGTTTTCATCCGAAACTGTGCATGTATGCTTTATTTCGGTTTTAGCCATATGCATTATTTCGGTTTTGAACTGAAATTGTGCATGCATGCATTATTTCGGTTTTTGTTATATGCATTATTTCGGTTTTCTAACGAAAGTGTGCATATGGATAATTTCGTTTTTTCTAATATGAATTATTTACTTCTACTTAGTAAGGGTTTTAATCCCTAAGCGCGGCTGAAAGCCGCCTACGCAGAGAAAAGTTCTGCGCAAAAATACGTCCGCCCTTCTTTTCCGGCAATACAGAAAGGAGAATTCTACTTAGTAAGGGTTATAATCCCTAAG
>NW_023458556.1:3639419-3654593 GCF_013731165.1 Rhagoletis pomonella
CGAAGGCCGCCTACGCAGAAAGAAGTTCTGCGCAAAAATACTTCCGGCCCCCTTTTCCGGCAACACAGAAAGGAGAATACTACTTAGTAAGGGTTATAATCCCTAAGCGCGGCCGAAGGCCGCCTACTCAGAAAGAAGTTCGTTTTCATGTATGCACTATTTCGGTTTTTGTCATATGCATTACTTCGGTTTTGAGTCGAAACTGTGCATGTATGCATTAATTCGGTTTTTGTCATATGCATTATTTCGGTTTTGAACCGAAACTGTGCATGTATGCATTACTTCGTTTTTCTCATATGCATTATTTCGGTTTTCAAACGAAAGTGTGCATGTATGCATTATTTCGGGTTTTTCATATGCATTATTTCGGTTTTCAACCGAAACTGTGCATATATGCATTATTTCGGTTTTTTTCATATGCATTATTTCGGTTTTCAAACGAAAGAGTGCATATGCATAATTTCGGTTTTTCTAATATGCACTATTGCGGTTTTCAACCGAAACTGTGCATATATGCATTATTTCGGTTTTTTCATATGCATTATTTCGGTTTTCAACCGAAACTGTGCATATATGCATTATTTCGGTTTTTTCGTATGCATTATTTCGGTTTTTTTCATATGCATTATTTCGTATGCACAGTTTCCATATGCACAATTTCAGGGTGCCATTATCCAACGGAATTTTTGAACTCGACTGATCTTTCAGGGATCACTGAAATTGAAAATAGGTGTCCCAATTACCATATTGCGTGTTCCTGTTTCGGCAAACCAGATATCCTTGATATCTATGCAGAGAATGGAAAACAACAATTACAAAATCAAACACATATGAAACGTATATATGATTTGTTTCGTTAGTAATTTATCATCCATATAACAGGAATATGACTACAAATAAAATTCCAAATTGTATTAATGAACCACCAAAGCCTGATATCGGCGATACTGCAAAATGTTCTACATGTACATATCTCGATTTTTATGACATGGTCGGTGGAGTGTTGCTCAACGCCTAAGTAACCAGTTTTACGCGGTCATACAACCACGCCAAGGTTTGTGATTGGTTGCTGACGCAGACTACAGAATTTACAGGTGCGTTAAATTGTACTTACATATGTATATATATGTACATATGTAAGCAGTATTGCTCGAAGTGCTTTGATAATGTTAAGTACGTAATTATATAAATTTGACAAGGAATGCATTTTAATAAATATCTATTAGGTGTCAGCATGCCATATACCAGTATGTAGTTCATACGTATTTAATGTTGAATTTTTCTTATCATGTATGTATGTACATAATGTAAATGTGTTGCAAATAACGTTTATCGCTGGTGCCTTTGAAGATTACGGCTATCAAGTGGAAAGTCACTTATTTTTGAGTAGTTATGCAAGCAATATTTAAGCGGAACACTAGATAAGTTTTTGAGCAAATTTTTACGATTTTTCTTTTTAAATGTGGGTACATTTGCATGCATATGTATGTATAAACGCACCCTTACGGTCAAATAATAGGGTCAAAATTCAAAATTATATTGTTGGGAACTTATGTTTATTTATATATTTTTAGCATATACATTAGACTGCATCGCCCCCCATACAAAATAAAATCGGTACTATTTTTCCATTGGAATTATAAAATCTATTATATTTTAAGACGTCCACCAAAATATTTCGGAAAAATATTAAGATTTAAGTGAGCTGGACCGATTTGAAAATACCTCCAAAAATGGAGTTTCTTATGAATAAAAATAGTTTCTTAAAGATTTTTTTTAGAAAAAATCGTCTTAAAATATAATAAATTTTGTAATCCCGGCGGAAAACCGCAACTTCTTTTGGTGATGCAGTCTAATATACATATGTAATACTCCTATATTGGTAGTAACAGATATTACCGTCCGAAAACGCCCTGCAGAAAATCTGACTAGCCCAGAACTAGCGTAGAACTAGACCTTTTGCAGACAGTACTAGTTCTAGCTCAACCGTTAATTCCGAATTATCTCGGGAATTAACTCCAGTTGATCCGGATTAAGTCCTAGAGTTAATTCCCAAACTTAACTCGGATTAAGGGAATTTTCGATGACAACACTGACCAAAACACGGAGAGCGTAGAATACAGGGAAAATGCAAAATTAGCATGGACATATACCTTTTCATCGGTAATGCAGTCACCATTCTAATTCAAATAGGAATCCAATTTAAAATGAATAAGAACTTATTTTGGTGACTGCATAACCGACGACAGGATGAATGTCTATGCTAGTTTGCAGAACAACTTTAAAATAAAAAATATAGAAGTTATAATTGAATCAATAACAAAAAATTAAATGAATATTCTACGGGCCGTGCGATTCGAACCTACGAACTCGCGGCTCGTTAATCCGCATTACTGCCGTCTGTCAAGGCACAATTTTGATCAGAGTAATTGCGGCATTAATCCGGATCAATGTTGCCGTCTGTCATGCTTTTACGTACATAAACGAAATTTAAAAGCATATCTTATGTCTTTTAATGATTTTGAAAGCATTTTGTGGAGAATATATCTAGGAAATTGTTATATTTTAAGCGCTTAAAATAAGTTTTTAGAAGCATATTTTGTTTTGCCCTAGTTATATACAACTTTCTACAAGAACCGCGATGAATTGCCAAATGAAATGTGAAATGTCATAACTGGGCACTTGGTAAATCACCTGAAATCTTCGTCACATTATTTTTCGGATGGTAGTAGTAATATCGGTTTGGTACAAAACCCATTTACGAAGCATTTATAGATCTTCCGAGTACTTCGACAGTGAAACACACATTTGCATTTGTGTCTCTGAAAGAGTTTTGGGTTAATGTGAAGAGTAAATATCATGGAGTCGGTAAAAAGGCCATCTTAACTTTGCTTCCTCTGTCACAGAGTTTTCAGCTTACACTTATACAGAAAACAAATTCAGGTCAAAATTAGATGCTACCCCAAAAATGCGCATACAGCACATACTATTTTTTACAATAATTAATAACAGTGAAACAATTTCATTCTTTACATTAAAATTCAAAGAATGTATACTATTTCTAGTAAAAGTGTTTATTCATATATAAATTGCACTGCATTTGATTTTTAGTAATTTGATGTGGTGTTTAGTAGGGTTCCATCATCTTAAATGTTTAGGAACCCCTGGTGTACATTGTACCACTTCAGAGCTTATCTAAGCAAGAAAAGTGCGTGTCATTATGACTTTTAAAATTAATTCTAGAATTATCACGTTCCATCATTATCACAACGAGGAAGATATAAAACAGTATAGCGCCTGGAATAGACGTATTTGTAAGTATGTATATATGTATATACATAGATAAGCATGTATAGACGACATATTCTTCCATATGTATTTATGTACAAACAACGGTATTGCTCATGCTATAAAAATGGGTAATAGAGAGCGAATACGTTCCACTTTTGGATCGTAAATTCATTCTTCTTCGTGCGCGAAACATCTCAGATTTTTTTCCGGGCACAAATGTGCAAATAGTCAAATTTCCATAACAGCTGTTGTGGAAATGGAAAATGCCACAAAAGTTTCAGAAAATGTACTTATTTGCTAATTTTATTAGCCATATAAGCCCAAAATACAATAATGCAGTGGCAGTGGCAGTGGCAGTTTTTCGAAATCAGCTGTTTTTTAGAAAGTGGGGTGTCCAATGAAGCGACTCACAATACAGCAGTGGCAGCTGGCAGTACTGCTCAGTTTAGGCCAAATTCTAAATTCACTGCCACTGCCTTCATCGCAGCAAACTTCGCATGCTGAATTTGACATAAATAAAATGCAGCCAACTTCTGTTCATGTCACTGAAGCCTAAAAGACAACAACAAAAATGTAAACAAACAAAAGGTGATGTCAAAAAAAGCTGTCACTGATAACGCCGTATTGTAATTGCTGCGGCAGTGACTGCCAATATCAGCAGTAACAGCTGATTTTAAAAACTGTCACTGCCACTGCGCTCTTGTATTTTGGCCTATAAGGTAAATACACATAAAATCATTGTTTAGAGCTTATTTGCTGATTCCGGCCTTGAAATGTGGTTTTTTGCGTTCCTCACGCTCTGGGACTTTTGGCACGTGTTGACACATTTTTGACACTTGTGAGAGAGTAACTTATTATTACGCTCTAAGGCCCTGTGCCAATTGATAGAAAATAGAAAATTTTGACGGTTTAAAGTAAAAATTTGACACTTCTCGTGGTGAATACGAACGTCAAAATTTTACTGGCAAAAATTTTCCCAGTATAAATTTGCAACTTCCCCTCCAAATGAAATGTCAAAATTGGTACCAACTTGTACAAATTTTTTGCATAGCGAACACTCCTAATGTTTCGTAACTCGGCATATAAAAACAGTTTAAATACCGCAGTAGAACAGTATCCAAACATTGTATTGGTACGTTTTGGAAGTCAGTCTGTATTGCATCTTAAAATGCATATTTCTATTCATTTGTAATGCCAAAATAACATAAACTTATACATTCGCGTAAATTATAAATAGCAAAACCCCATCTAGAAGTCATGCTTTTTTCAGCGCTTCTTGATTAGGTCGAGGCCACGTAACGAGCGGAGAGCGGCTGAACGGCTGAGCGGCGCCATACAAAAAAATGCCGCTCAGTGCGTGGCCACTTCAATAGCATTTCATATGTTTAATTTTAAGCCGCTCAGCCGCTCGCCGCTTTGCCTTCTCGAAATACCTTCTCTTTAGAAGGACTCTCTAAATTATCTTCTGGGTTATACCAGGAACTTGCAACCCTTACTGAATCGAATTTAATAGTGTACTAATTTCCGTTTTCACCAATTACTTACAGCACAAGACCAACGATGAATGGTTCCGGCGGATATTCATCACTAGACTTCTTTTTCCGGATATCATTAAGCAAAAAGAAACCAGATAGAATCTGTAAGGTAGTTACCGCTCCAGCGACTTTAGCAATATGCTCGCTATATGGCGCCAATAAATCTCCAAGTGCTTCCATATTTTTGTTGTTGAAGTCTCAGTTTCAAAAATTTCCTCGGATGCTGTGCGAATATCCTTGACAATGAAATGTTTTTACTTTGATTGCACCTTGATATGCTTCTGCATTCAATTCTCTTCGTTCTGCTTTACCTAATTTTCTTACGACTTCCACAACAGCTCTCTTTATCCAAAACCAACGGGTATTTTGTATGTATGTATTTACTATCCAAACATCAAGTTCAAGAGCACTTCCGCCGCCGGCACGCACTGCCCCGTTATCTAATATATTTGACTGACAATTCAATTTACACATACACTACGACAGCAAGCTTGTGCATTTGTTTTGTTTGTTTTTTATTGACCAGTCCCTTGTTGCAGTTCGATTTCTGAGATAGTTTTGCAATTTCGTTTTGATTTTTTATTTCAATTGCCACTGTCCTTAATTTGATTACACCTTCAATTTTGTATTATGCTAGTATTTTTTTAATGTGAAAGTTCAATGTGAATCAAATAGCAATCGCCCACTCAGTTTAGCTATAATTGATTCAAAGTAAATGTCTGTTTGGGTCTGGTACTGTTTTAAAAATTAGTTGTGAATAGAATTGCAAAAAGATTTCTTCGTGCGAAATAAATTAAAGAACAAACAAACGCGTTGAATGCACTCACAACGAAAGTACGTCAACTCTACTGAAATGTGTGCCAGCTTCTAAGCTATTCAACACGGCTGCAACTATTTTTTATTCTACTAAATTTCATCGGTGCACACGACTAAAACTCGAAACGAAAACCAACGACGAAACTTCCACACAGTCGTTTTTGTTTACTTGATGGAGAGCGCTATGGGTATAATACACATGTACATATGATTATAATCTATAGATACATATGTATGTACATATGTATCTATGGACTTTTGACAAAACAACTTCTATCGAGTAAGGTCATTTTCTCTTCAAAGCAGTAATTTATTGAGTTCTCGAGTGATATTTTTATGTTTAGTCATTAATAGGAGTAGTTCAAGATGGTATCTTAATGAAAGTTAAATAAAAATGTAAAATTTTCAAATGGAAGTTTCTTACAACTTACTCCAAATTCTAACCTACTGAAAGCACAGAGGTTGTTTTGTCAAAAGTCCACAGATATCGTTACCTTAATATAGAAAGGCCCTATCTCACATCGTCGCTGAAATACAAAAAACCGTAACTAAAGAGCGAAACACACAACACAAGCGGCTTGTCAAAAATAATTCAAACCTACTTTTCCCATTTCGCCATACACCATGCAAACATGACTCGTTCAAGCAAAGAATTTTAGTTTTCATCCAGTTCGCAATGCTAAATATTATGGTTTTCTTTCATTTTCCTCTCTTACGTCCTTACTCGGTGAAAATTTCGTTGCGAATTAGGCGATTTTGCTATACACAACGCAAGCGGATTGATCAAACATCAACATGGCGGCCAGAAAATCAAAAAATTTTGATTTTTTGCTCAAATTTCCCTCAAGCGGCTTGTCAAACCTTCAAACACCCCCATACACAGCACAAATGGCTTTAACCATTTCGCTTGGTTTGTCAAACCGCTTGTGTGGTGTATTTCGCTCTTAAAATAAGTTGTCTCCCGGTCCACAATGTTAAAAATATGGTTTCCTTCCAATTTCTCTCAAACAGCTTGTCAAACCTTCAAACACCCCCATACCCGACACAAATGGCTTAAAGCAAAGGGATATTTCGCTAGGTTTGTCAAGCGGCTTGCGTTGTGTTTCGCCCATCAGTTTTTTGATTTTCTGGCCGCCATGTTCACGTTTGGTCAAACCTCTTGCGCTGTGATTGATTAATTCGCCTCATTTGCAACGGAATTTTCACCGAGTGAGGACCTAACAGGGAAAAATCTAAGGAAACCATAATTTTTAACATTGTGGAGCAGAAGACAACAAAAATTCTTTGGTTCAACGAGTCACGTTTTCATGGTGTATGTCGAAATGCGAAAAGTAGGTTTGAAGTATGTTTGACAAGCCGCTTGTGTTGTGTATTTCGCTCTTGAAGTAAAAATCCAAAATTCTCTCTTTAATTGATTATGATGCATTTCATCGAAGTCCCCACATCATTTAAAGCAGTGGTCGGCATTCTAACACATTCAAACGATTCAATAGTGAGACTGTGTGCGTTATATGCACCGCTCAGCTACCGCTCATCGTATACGTGTGAAACACACATGTGCTCAGAGACCACTGATTTAAAGCAATAAAAAAATTCAGTCTGTTACGGCATTTTTGCATTTCAGCAACTATGTGAGTTAGGAAATTTCTATATTAAGGCAACGGCATGTTCGTATGGGTCTATTTTCGGGACCCAGTGGGCCAGCTTATTCCTCCAATTTAATAATTATTAATTATTCGTCAGTTTATTCCAATTTGTAATAGTCCAATCTGAGAGTTGCACACTGGAGTTACCAATAGTGGCCAAAACCTGGAGCATTTCAGAACTTACTTATTTTATTTCAGAGTTGGCACATCGATTTTTTGTTTAATTTCTTTAATTATTTTGGTACAAACTGCAACCGTACTTTATTAACCGACTTCAAAAAAGGAGAAGGTTATCAATTCGTCGGAATATATATATATATATATATATTTTTATTTATTTATGTTGCCGCATAACTTTGGACCACGTCAACCGATATCGGTTATTCTATCGGAAAGGCGTTGCCTCAAGGGTGGTCCTATACTAATTTGGTTTAGATCCGAGCATGTGGTCATAAAGAAATTAACGGTACTATTAACCTTTTATATGAGAATTGAAGTCGGTTTTGATTTTTGCTTAAAAATTACTGGTTTTACTTCACGACTTTAACATTAAGGTTAAAATTTCACTTGGAGAACTTCATATGTACACATCGACCCCTGTGTACGATTTTATCGTAAGCGACAAATTACCGAAAACAATTATTTTGTTGCAAGTAGGTTACAAATCGACTGCTGAGTGGAAGATCGACCTATCTCGGCAGCTTGTTCGAAAACGACCTATTTCAGAATTTTATTAAAAAACACTCTATCTCAGAATTTGGTTGAAGAACGCCCTGTTTCAGAATACGATTCAAAAACGCCCTATCTCACTTCAAAATGTATTGAAAATGTGCTGATATAGGGCGTTTTCGAATCGGCAGCTGAGAAAGGGCGTTTTTGAAATGAATTCTTAAATAGGGTGTTCTTCAACCAAGTTCTGAAATAGGACGTTTTTGAAAACTTTTTGAGATAGGGCGTTTTCGATAGGCTGCCGAGATAGGTCGATCTTTCACTCAGCAGTCGAAATACTAGTTACAACGTCCCACAAAATCCCAGGCTTTGAATATGTACCGTTACAGAAACAAGTAATTTTTAAACTAAAAACAAAACCGACTTCGATTCGCATATAAACATTTTCGAATACCGTTAATTTCTTCATGATCCAATTATCGGCTCAAATACAAATTAGTATGAGACAACCTCTGCGGTACCACCTTTCATTTAAAAAAAGAATTAAGGAAATCGCATAGCGTGTTCCAAACAAAAAAATATATATTTCGACGAGTATCAAATTTTTATAAAACCCTACTTACAAAACCTTTTATAACTGAATCATGGTATATACATATGTGTGTATTTATGAATGTTTAATGCTATATTTAAATAACAGATTATTTTTATTTCTTTGTATTACGAAAACAGAGTTTATAAAGTGAGTTACAATTTAAATCTTTGTATGTGCCATTATCCATGGAAAACAAATAGCACAATACAAATATCGACGTTTATTCTTCTTCTCGCAATACATGCTTATTCTTTTCTGATACGAAGGGCACTTTTCCCGGTTTTGAGTGTTTGCGAACGTTCGCTTCCTTCACCTTCTCTTTGTTCTTAATAGCGCGCATTTTGCGTTGAGCATTCAACACGTGTTTCGGCACTTGACGATGCCGTGCAATACGCTTTATTTGAGGATGAGCCGCAAACTTTTCCTTTAATTTCTCCTGATAATTGAAAGCAACACGCTCACGTGGTCTTATTACGCCCAGTTTTTCCGATGCATTCGATTTCCACATTCTAATGTTCATTTCATCCGACCCGGAGAAAATATAACGATTGTCTAGAGACCAACCAACGCATACAACATGTTGCATACGTTTGGTATGATAAATCTCGCGCGAATGACTGTGGTGCACATTGTATATACGTATTGTTTTGTCATAGCTTCCCGAAACGAACTCTTTGCCAGTAGGGGAGTAGTCAACATCTGTTACCGCAGAAACATGATCAAAGTGAATTTTCAGTGGGTTGCGCAGCTGACGGGTGTCGAACGTATAAAGACTGTAAGAAAATTAGGCAAGGGTTAATTAAATAAGTTTATTAGAATAAGGCACGATTGCGATAACCGAGGCGACAAATTTTGACCAGTGCAGTTTTGAAGCAAGTATAACGGTTTACTTTTTTTTTGATGGGAAGCAAAAACTACGGGTCAAAGGTCCGATTCAGAATTTTTTTTAATTCTATTCAATATATTTAAAAATTAAATAGTATGTAATACAAATTAGCGCACACACGGGGTAGGTTTTTGGGGTTCAAAAAGATTTGGATCTATATACTTTGAAATTAAATAAGCTTTAATATAGAATAAAAAAAACAACAAAAAGTGCGCAGCTTTTAGGTGTAATTCACAGTAGAATATCGATGCGACTTAAAATTGTGTCCGATTTCACCCATAAATTTGCAGATAACTCTTAAACTGATAATTTGATTGCAAAACATTGTATAGCAAGTTCATGGGGATTTCGAAGACCTTTAATCTGGTGGAGAGCTTTTTGTGGTGTGATAATGAGAACCGGATATTTTTGGAAAAACTGAAAATGCTGTTTTCTCAATTTGAAAAAAAAAATGATAATTTCGTAAATTCCACTGGATCACAAATTTCCATTTTGAATTTTGTTCTCGCTCGCTGATCCCAAAAATCGAGCTAATTTTTTTCTGTATACGTTTTCGAGATATTTGCAATTTACCGTTATTCATCTTTAAAAAAAAAGAGTGGTGGAATTGAATAATCGTAATACGATATAAAGCAAATTAAAGAAAATAAAATTCTCCATAGAAATTAATTAATCATTCCACTTCAGGGAAAAATTTTTTTAACAAAATAGTTGAAAATCGTAAATTTTATAGTCATTTGCTATGTAAAACAACTCACAGAATCTGCATATGAGGTCAAAAAAAAAGTATAATAGGTTTTAAGATCATTGGTTTACAGCAAAAATGTTCTACAGATGCCACTATCCAATTCCTATGTAGAATTGCTCGGTGATTCCGAAAATCGAGATTTTTTTTTTTTCTATGGATAACTTTTCGAGATATTTGCAATTTACCGTTATTCAGTTAAAAAAAAAATACTGGTTTCACGTTATCACGTATAACGAACCAATTGAATAATTGTAATACGAGATACGGAATTCTACATACACCGTATATACATCACTTTTCGATAACCCTGATAGTTTCTGAGAAATTAATTAATCATTTCTGACACCTCTTGCGTTCAATGAAAACACTCTATATATCTAATTGCTTTTCCATTTCTTGTGCGTCATTTTATATGAATTTTTCGTTTTTCTTGAGAGCTGGAAACAGCCCTTAAAGGAACAGGCAAAGCTTCAATTTGTTATTTTTTGGTTCAGTCAAGATTTTTACAAATGTTTTATACAAAAATTTGTTAGTTTTATAAACAAATAATTTTTGCGCTAAGGTTCAGTTTTTTATGGAACCTTATATACCAAATTAAATGCCATAACAATAACTTTTTAAATAATATACATTTCTTTAGCCTTCTGTAATCACGTAATTTAAAACAAAATAACTATTTTATAAAAAACTTAAGATTTTTTTTTTTGTTTCTTTAGTAATCATGGCTTTAAAATTAAAAAAAATAATATAAATTAGGTACACGAACTGAAAGATTAAATAATTCTCTTTATTTTAACATCATAATTTTTTGTAATCGGTTATGTAGTTCATAAGATGTTAATATTGAAAAAAAAATCCAAAAAATTAACTTTAACACTAAATATCCTTAAAACTAGAAAGCCCCCGCACCTAAAAATGGGTATATTTGAAAAGTGGAGGAGCCCAGCTTTCCAATGGCACAGTCAAAATTTGTCGCCACGGCTATCGTAATCTATTAAAACTTACAGAATAGCGAAGAACTACTTCTCCCATAATGGGATCATCCTTTGCAATAACCGCTTAAGTCTGGATGCGGTCTTTATTTTAAGAAACCATTTGCAGTGTTTAATATCTGTTTAAACCAGGGACGGTAATCAGGATTTTATTGAATTTTATTTATTTTTTATTCAAAGATAATTATTATTGTTTTCACAGTAATAGACTATCATTCGCCGTGTACGCTACTTTTTCGCTACGTTCTTTCCTACCTATAGCTCCTCTTTCTTGGCATCGGTAAATTCTGACAAAAACTCTCTAGTCTTTTTCATTTTCTCTATCTATTAACGCACATATGGTTCAGATAGGTATACACTGCAGTAATTAATAAAAATGCGCCGGGGCTTTTAATATCAGTCCCAAAGCCAAAAAGAAACGCATATTATATACAATCAACGACCACCCGGAACTTACAACCCCTAATATCTCTTTCCCTAATCCTTAATTCGTGGTGTCAGCCACAAATGAACAAAAACCGCTGTCACATTACTCCTGTTTTGCCGTCCATAGATCGTTACAAGTAATTAGTAAGGACATCGAAATCAAATCGGAATTAAGAGATGGCAGTTTACTCC
Source organism: Rhagoletis pomonella (assembly GCF_013731165.1). NCBI lineage: Eukaryota > Metazoa > Arthropoda > Insecta > Diptera > Tephritidae > Rhagoletis > Rhagoletis pomonella. The sequence goes on from NW_023458556.1 coordinate 3,651,216, forward strand.
TCTTAACTAAGGATAAAAAACGGCTGACAAATTCATTGCCTGTAAACAGCATCCAGGCATACGTGACATAAAGTGTAAACTCCATGAAAATTTAAACTCGGTAAAAGGCACCGTATTTGCACCCTATCTTAAGTCCCTTCCTGAAGAAGAAATTACCACGGAGCTAGCAGCTGAGGGAGTCATCAGTGTCTATAAATTCACAAAAAAGATAGAAGATAAAGTCGTTCCAAGTGGGATTATCCTACTGACCTTCGATCTGTTCCGCCTACCGGAAACCATAAATATTTCATGCCATAAAGCGTATGTAAGGGAATATTTCCCTAATCCAAAGCGCTGAAAGATCTGCGAGCGCTTGGGGCATACAATAAAGCATTGTAGAAGTGATCCCATATCAGGCAGGTTATGAAATTCACTTCCGAGTGAATTTCAATCCAATTTGCTTTGAATTCAAATTGGTAATCGCACCGAATTGAAAACGTACGATTTGCAGAACATGCCTGTATAATTTTATTCTTATTACCAAAATGCTCGAAAACCGCTCGAATGATTTTGTTTTGGTTTTCTTTATCAAAAAATTCAAGTTTTTCCCTTTCGTTTAGTATATAGGCAGTATTGGTTGATATCTTATAAGTATGTTTATTTGATTCAAATATATTGGCATAAATGATTTCCCATACAAAATCACTACATAAATTTGCAAACACGAGAAGGAGACAAAAAGTATGTGTATTTAAGTATTTCGGCTTTTGAAAAACAAGTGGCGCAGCTCCGGAGAGAGATTTATAACCTAATCGCAACATACACATGTATGTGCATATGTTAATTGGAGTTAATGTGGATCTGTTTCTCTTTTAGTAATCTGTATGTATGTACATATAAATACATACTTAATACGCGAAAACTTTTTGTCTTATCAGATCTGCACCTTTCGTTGGATTTTAAAAAACGAGGTATCACGTTAAAGGGCTTGACCGGTAGATTTGCAGTAACGTTTTAATTTTTAATTAGTCGCTTAGTTTTTATTCATACAGCCCTTTATTTGCGCTTATGAATAGTTGTCAATAAAATCAAAATTACTTGTTTAGCGTAGATGTATAGGCGCTTAACATAGAGGCGATTTATTTGAATCAAGTTAAGAGAAACAAATGGCAGAATATCTGTTTGCGTATACATTCATTTGTCAGTGCTACCAAACCGTGCCGCAATTTATCAGTGAAAAGAACAAACACAGCGGATTATAAATTGAACCAGATCTCTATCAGGATCATATCGTTGTTCTTGCGTTTGCGTGCAAATTTTTTATCCGGATCCCGATCTTTGCCCAAGGAAACACAGCAAATAATTTCCTTTGAGCGAAAAAATTAAACTCAAATGCTAATGCTTGATTTTCACTAGGCATTAAATGGCAAAAATGACAAATGACAAAGTCGGGCATTAAAAAATTATCGTGTCATTACATTAAAAAAAAAAATATCATTAAGTTCATTTCCACATGGCATTTTTTGAATGGCATACATTTTTTGTAATTTTAATGCCTAGTGGAAATTCGGCATAATTATTATCTTTAATCTTAATAGGTGAAACTCAAAAAATAAAAACAATTGTAAATTACAGTAGAGCGTACGAACACAAATGCGAGAGTATGTATACCCTGCAAACCATTTTTTCAGAGTAATCTGTATTGTAAAGAAATTTTAAAGAATTCGTTAAGATTTAATTCGATTTTTTGCCGAATTTTCTAAAATTAAATAACCCTGCAAACCAAAGTTCCCGAAATCTTAACGAAATCTTTAGGAGTATCTGATTTCTGTAACGATTGTTTTCCGAATCTTCAAAGAAAATTATATGAAGTGGTTGACACGAACTCGTAAAGAAATTTCTGTACGAAAAATAAAGAAAATTCTGAAAAAAGTCTGCAAGAAATTCTTCACATAGCAGCATTATTTTCATTTCTTTACCGATTTTCTTCCGAAATTTCGTAAAAGAATGGAAGTGTGCGTAATTTATTTCATTTTAGAAAATTCTGCAAAAAATCGGATGGGATCTTTCCGAATTCTTTAAAAATTCTTTACGATTCAGAATACTCTGAAAAAATGGTTTGCAGGGTTAATACGCACACTTCCATTCTTTTACGAAATTTCGGAAGAAAATCTGTGAAGCAACGAAAATAATGCTGCTATGTGAAGAATATCTTTCAGAATTTTTCCAGAATTTTCTTTATTTTTCGTACAGAAATTTCTTTACGAGTTCGTGTCAACCACTTCATATAATTTTCTTTAAAAATTCGTAAAAAAATCGTTACAGAAATGAGATACTCCTAACAATTTCCTTAAGATTTCGGGAACTTTGGTTTGCAGGGTAGTTAAAATTGATTTACGACGATTACAACTTGTTGATTTTTTTGGTATAAAATTTAAAAAATAATGATTATTTTCCATCCCTGGTTTAAACACTCTTGCCAACTGAATGTGCAAGGATAATTATGCAGTCATTATACTTACAGTTAATAAAATAACTCAATGGCACACTATAGTAAAGTTAGCCTTACCTGCTCTTGCGAACCAGCAAACATTTATTTGTTTTCATAAGAAGGTCGCGTAAAATATGTGCATTAATAATATATTATATTTAAAATTGTTTTACTTACTTGCAATCCTCATTTGCGACTGTGAAATTAAAAGCTTCCATTGGATTCCAGGCAAGCTTATTACTTTTCATAGTCAAAACTATTTTCCTCAGTGGCTGAGATTCACGCTGGTCATACAATATTATGCTTCTATCGCTGGCACAACACGAAATTAGAGACGTCTCAACCTGGTTAAAAGCGACTGCATGCAATGTGTCTACACCCCACTGAAGCGTTTTTAACGGATCATTTCGATTTTCATCCCAAATTGCACAAACTTCTCCACAGGTGGCGTAAGTTTGATCACTTCTATGATGTGATATTCCTGTGAGAATTGTACGTGACAAAATCGTATTAACCGGTTCTTCGTCTTCACCCACATCTGGGGGGTTGGCTTTCCATACTTTAATGGTTTTATCATCACCCACTGTGAAAAAACGATCTCCGTGAACAGTGTACACAATACCTCGAACAAAACCATTGTGGGCAACGAAATCTCGCACACTTGTACGATTCGCTAAATCCCAAATTCTAATTTCGCCATCGTAGGCGCCAGTAGCAAGGACTGAGAGTTGTTTAGGGTGCTTTGCAAAGCATGCAACACCATCCCGATGCCCGCTTAAATTACCAACAAATGGTTTGGCGAAAACACGCTCCAATTTGGTGGCATTCAATGCCCGCACATATTCGCGAGTAGTCTCCAATGGATGTAGCTCAGGATCGAAGTTTCGCGGCACTGAAAGATAACTTGT
>NW_023458556.1:3654693-3661852 GCF_013731165.1 Rhagoletis pomonella
TAAACATTACACGGTTGCACTGATGTACTAGTGTTGTGCAACGACATGTTGTGAGATTAGAATTTATAAGCCTTTAAAATGATGTATAATAATCTATTGTCAGACTTGGATTGTCGGGATTTTTCATCGTGTAAATGTAAAAAAAAAACATTTTTTCATACTTTTTTAAGTTTTGACCATCACTTATTTGGTATACACATTGCTCTTAGGCTCCTTAAATCGGACAAAAACCATGGGCCCCACCAACGTAACGGTAATTTCAAAAAACTCAGATTTCAAAAAAATTCAAGGCGGTGCTTAATGTATATATATATATTCCGACGAATTGATAACCTTCTCCTTTTTGTGAAGTCGGTTAAAAATCTACAAAAATATGCAATCTATCTATCTTATATACATTTAAAAAAAGGTGGTGTTCGTATGTCACGGTCGTCAAAACTCGAGAACGGCTGAACCGATTTCAAAAATTTTTTTTTATATTATGCGGTATAATACCAGAACCAATGATATCGCAAAAAATTTAAGAGCTGCCACCTATTTGAAAATTTGTAAACCCAATTATATTGATTAAATTAATCAATTATTACAATATGGGGAAAGAGGTTTAAGAAAGACAACTGCTGCAAATATTTTTGACGAGTTTAAAATATAGTTCTAAATATTTTATTTTTTTTTTTTTTTTAACTCAGTAGAATTGATAAAAGAAATGAAATATTGCAATGTGGGTGTCAAACTAAAGAGTTTTAAACAGGCTTACAGCCGAAATTATGTTTGAGGAGGGTTGCCACCTGTTTGAAAATTTAACCCAATTTAATTTATAAAATAAATGACATATTACAATATAGGTATCAAATTAAAGAGGTTTAAGAAAGGACTGTAGGAAATATTTTTGAAGTGGGCTACCACCTATTTGAAAATTTTAACTCTGTTAAATTAATCAAATAAATTAAATATTGCAATGTGGGTATCAAACTTTAGATTCTTAAAAAGGTTTACAGCCGAAAACACATTTGAGGAGGGTTGCCGCCTGTTTTAAAATTTAATTCAATTAACATAATTGATAATATAAATGTTATTAGGTATCAAATTAAAGAGGTTTAGGAAAGATGGCAGTAAGAAATATTTTTGAGGAGAGTTGCCACCATTTTGAAAAATTTAAATTCGAAAGCTTAGTATGTTGCCATAGGTTGTCGTAGGTTGCACCAATGTATTTTCAATATAGACCGTTAAAATAAATAAACCAACGAAAAAATAGTCCTTTGTCAAATATGTTTGATTTATTATTATTTATGTATGTATATGTACAAATGTAAGGCGGATGCGGACGATGGGTGGTGGCTGAAGTGGTTTATGGTTTAATACGGGGAAAGGCGTGCCCGCGCCAATAGAATTGAGTTAAACCTCAAAGCAGTAAAACTGTTCGGAGGGGAAACTCAACGATAGCTAATTTGGCGGGAAAAGTTTATGACAGTTTCTAATAAATACATCTATAGATGTGTGCGTACATATGTATATTATTACGCACTAAGGTAGACCGTCTTGGATTGTTTGGTATAGTCTAGAGGCCTAAACACAGTTAAATTTATTAAATAAATGAAATATTGCAATGTGGGTGTCAAACTAAAGAGTTTTAAGATGACTTATAATCGAAAACATGTTTGAGATACAATATGGGTACCAAACAAAAGGCATTTGAAAAATCTTTATTTGGAAATATTTGCAGTAGCATTATCACTTATCTAAAAGTAAGGACTGAAAATGTTGAAATTAAATGAAATATTTCATAACTGGTTCAAAACGAAAAGTGTTTGGGAAAGCTTTACTAGGGAATTTCAAATCTTTCCACTTATCCAAATTCCGAACAATTTAAATAAAGATAGCATTTACAACATCTTATCAAACGAAGTGGTCAACGAATATTAAGACGAATTTTATTGCCTGATATTTTTTGTAACTTAGAAACATCGAAAGGAGAACTGATCGAAAGAATGTTTCCTTATTAAGAAAATTAATTATAGGAATCACGATTAGCTCAGTGAACGGGCTATTCTTGCTGCGTAGAATAAGGATGTATATCAACTAAATAATAGTGACGTTGACAATAGTCGTTGCTTGAGCGCTGATCTGCTCTTTTATCAGACTGTCAGCCCACTTGCTCACTTTGGTGAATACCACTAATGTTATTCAATCCAGTATTCAAAGTGAGGAAATAGCTTATACGCCGATGAACACCGTTGTGAAAAAAGACGAAGCAGTTAATTATCCAACGGAATTTTTGAACTCGACTGATCTTTCAGGGATCACTGAAATTGAAAATAGGTGTCCCAATTACCATATTGCGTGTTCCTGTTTCGGCAAACCAGATATCCTTGATATCTATGCAGAGAATGGAAAACAACAATTACAAAATCAAACACATATGAAACGTATATATGATTTGTTTCGTTAGTAATTTATCATCCATATAACAGGAATATGACTACAAATAAAATTCGAAATTGTATTAATGAACCACCAAAGCCTGATATCGGCGATACTGCAAAATGTTCTACATGTATGTATGTCGATTTTTATGACATGGTCGGTGGAGTGTTGCTCAACGCCTAAGTAACCAGTTTTACGCGGTCATACAACCACGCCAAGGTTTGTGATTGGTTGCTGACGCAGACTACAGAACTTACAGGTGCGTTAAATTGTACTTACATATGTACATATGTAAGCAGTATTTCTCGAAGTGCTTTGATAATGTTAAGTACGTAATTATATAAATTTGACAAGGAATGCATTTTAATAAATATCTATTAGGTGTCAGCATGCCATATACCGGTATGTAGTTCATACGTATTTAATGTTGAATTTTTCTTATCATGTACATATGTACGTAATGTAAATGTGTTGCAAATAACGTTTATCGCTGGTGCCTTTAAAGATTACGGCTATCAAGTGGAAAGTCACTTATTTTTGAGTAGTTATGCAAGCAATATTTAAGCGGAACACTAGATAAGTTTTTGAGCAAATTTTAATGATTTTTCTTTTTAAATGTGGGTACATTTGCATGCATATATGTATGTATAAACGTACCCTTACGGTCAAAATTCAAAATTATATTGTTGGGAACTTATGTTTATTTATATATTTTTAGCATATACATTAGGCTGCATCGCTCCACATACAAAAAAAAAAAATCGGTACTATTTTTCCATTGGAATTATAAAATCTATTATATTTTAAGACGTCCACCAAAATATTTCGGAAAAATATTAAGATTTAAGTGAGCTGGACCGATTTGAAAATACCTCCAAAAATTGAGTTTTTTATGAATAAAAATAGTTTCTTAATAATTTTTTTTGAAAAAGTCCCCTCAAATTAAAACACGGTTTAAGCTTAAAATATTTGCATAAAGATATTAAAAAAAAAAGAAATTGAACGGAATCGTATTGATGAGATTTTTGATGATGTTTTTTAACTTTTTTCAAAGATTGGTATAGGAAAAACTTGAATAACTGAACCTAAACTCTTCCGATTTAGACTTAAGAGGTGTCATTGGAAAGGTATTTTCTCACCCTTTTGCATACAACAGGGAGTCGGTAACGTCGATAACTATGTTTAACCGGAGATTAGTGTTAACCAGACATTGAGTAACCGGCCCTTACATCGCAAAAGATCCGCATTGATTTTTGCGAATGCGAATGTTAAAATTAATGCGGAAGCTCCGCGGTTGCGAATGCGAATGCGAATATTCGCGACAACTCTGGTACAAACAAATACCGAAAATACCGAAACGTATACCTTTTTGGGTGTTTTGCTGAAATTCGGCTGATTGAATTTTTCGCTCAATACGCTTTCCTACTGCACTTCACAGATACTTTTTCATGGCTAAAAAAATTAAATAAAATTATGGAAGCGCCTGACGGAATTCGGACCCGGCACCTTCTGGAAGCTAACAAATGGCGGCACGTTCCTCTGCACGTCCAGCCACTGTTTAGCTTGAAGAAATAAAATACAATTATTGCTTCCAAATAACATTATCTTTTTCGAACGTTTCGAACATTTTCCACATACGCAAATGAATGAAAATTTAAGTCGTTTTCTATTCGTTTCCGAATACGGAAAATTGTACTAGACTGCAGTCACTGCACTGCCGGAAAAATTTACCGCTAATTCGGAATTATCTCGGGAATTAACTCCAGTTGATCCGGATTAAGTCCTAGAGTTAATTCCCAAACTTAACTCGGATTAAGGGAATTTTCGATGACAACACTGACCAAAACTCAGAGAGCGTAGAATACAGGGAAAATTCAAAATTAGCATCGGTAATGCAGTCACCATTCTAATTCAAAAAGGAATCCAATTTAAAATGAATAAGAACTTATTTTGGTGACTGCATTACCGACGACAGGATGAATGTCTATTCTAGTTTGCAGAACAACTTTAAAATAAAAAATACAGAAGTTATAATTGAATCAATAAAAAGAAATTAAATGAATATTCTACGGGCCGTGCGATTCGAACCTACGAACTCGCGGCTCGTTAATCCGCATTACTGCCGTCTGTCAAGGCACGATTTTGATCAGAGTAATTGCGGCGTTAATCCGGATCAATGTTGCCGTCTGTCTATGCTTTTACGTACATAAACGAAATTTAAAAGCATATCTTATGTCTTTTAATGATTTTGAAAGCATTTTGTGGAGAATATATCTACAAATTGTTATATTTTAAGCGCTTAAAATAAGTTTTGTATACTATTTCTAGTAAAAGTGTTTATTCATATATAAATTGCACTGCATTTGATTTTTAGTAATTTGATGTGTTGTTTAGTAGGGTTCCATCATCTTAAATGTTTAGGAACCCCTGGTGTACATTGTACCACTTCAGAGCTTATCTAAGCAAGAAAAGTGCGTGTCATTATGACTTTTAAAATGATTTCAAGAATTATCACGTTCCATCATTATCACAACGAGGAAGATATAAAACAGTGTAGCGCCTGGAATAGACGTATTTGTAAGTATGTATATATGTATATACATAGATAAGCATGTATAGACGACATATTCTTCGATATGTATTTATGTACAAACGGTATTGCTCACGCTATAAAAATGGGTAATAGAGAGCGAATACGTTCCACCTTTGGATCGTAAATTCATTCTTCTTCGTGCGCGAAACATCCCAGACTTTTTTCCGGGCACAAATGTGTAAATAGTCAAATTTCCATAACAGCTGTTGTGGAAATGGGAAAATGCCACTAAAGTTTCAGAAAATGTAGTTATTTGCTAATTTTATTAGCCATATAAGCCCAAAATACAATAATGCAGTGGCAGTGGCAGTGGCAGTTTTTCGAAATCAGCTGTTTTTTAGAAAGTGGGGTGTCCAATGAAGCAACTCACAATACAGCAGTGGCAGCTGGCAGTACTGCTCAGTTTAGCCCAAATTCTAAATTCACCGCCACTGCCTTCATCGCAGCAAACTTCGCATGCTGAATGCAGCCAACTTCTGTTCATGTCACTGAATCCTAAAAGACAACAACAAAAATGTAAACAAACAAAAGGTAATGTCAAAAAAAGTTGTCACTGACAACGCCGTATTGTAATTGCTGCGGCAGTAACTGCCAATATCAGCAGTAACAGCTGATTTTAAAAACTGTCACTGCCACTGCGCTCTTGTATTTTGGCCTATAAGGTAAATACGCATAAAATCATTGTTTAGAACTTATTTGCTGATTCCGGGCACGAAATGTGGTTTTTTGCGTTCCTCACGCTCTGGGACTTTTGGCACGTGTTGACACATTTTTGACACTTGTGAGAGAGTAACTTATTTTTACGCTCTAAGGCCCTGTGCCAATTGATAGAAAATAGAAAATTTTGACGGTTTAAAGTAAAAATTTTACACTTCTCGTGGTGAATACGAACGTCAAAATTTTACTGGCAAAAATTTTCCCAGTACGAATTTGCAACTTCCCCTCCAAATGAAATGTCAAAATTGTGCTCTCTCCTTGCAAGTTTTACTGGGTTTTTAGCTAAACGAACACGATTTGGTAACAATTGGTACCAACTTGTACAAATTTTTTGCATAGCGAACACTCCTAATGTTTCGCAACTCGGCATATAAAAACAGTTTAAATACCGCAGTAGAACAGTATCCAAACATTGTATTGGTACGTTTTGGAAGTCAGTCTGTATTGCATCTTAAAATGCATATTTCAATTCATTTGTAATGCCAAAATAACATAAACTTATACATTCGCGTAAATTATAAATAGCAAAACCCCATCTAGAAGTCATGCTTTTTTCAGCGCTCCTTGATTAGGTCGAGGTCACGCAATGAGCGGTGAGCGGCTGAGCGGCGCCATACAAAAATGCCGTGGCCACTTCAATAGCATTTCATATGTTTAATTTTAAGCCGCTCAGCCGCTCGCCGCCTTGCCTTCTCGAATAGCTTCTCTTTAGAAGGACTCTCTAAATTATCTTCTGGGTTATACCAGGAACTTGCAACCCTTACTGAATCGAATTTAATAGTGTACTAATTTCCGTTTTCACCAATTACTTACAGCACAAGACCAACGATGAATGGTTCCGGCGGATATTCATCACTAGACTTCTTTTTCCGGATATCATTAAGCAAAAAGAAACCAGATAGAATCTGTAAGGTAGTTACCGCTCCAGCGAGTTTAGCAATATGCTCGCTATATGGCGCCAATAAATCTCCAAGTGCTTCCATATTTCTGTTGTTGAAGTCTCAGTTTCAAAAATTTCCTCGGATGCGGTGTGAATATCCTTGACAATGAAATGTTTTTACTTTGATTGCACCTTGATATGCTTCTGCATTCAATTATCTTCGTTCTGCTTTACCTAATTTTCTTACGACTTCCACAACAGCTCTCTTTATCCAAAACCAACGGGTATTTTGTATGTATGTATTTACTATCCAAACATCAAGTTCAAGAGCACTTCCGCCGCCGGCACACACTGCCCCGTTATCTAATATATTTGACTGACAATTCAATTTACACATACACTACGACAGCAAGCTTGTGCATTTGTTTTGTTTGTTTTTTATTGGCCAGTCCCTTGTTGCAGTTCGATTTCTGAGATAGTTTTGCAATTTCGTTTTGGTTTTTATTTCAATTGCCACTGTCCTTAATTTGATTACACCTTCAATT
>NW_023458556.1:3661952-3665965 GCF_013731165.1 Rhagoletis pomonella
CTAACTACTGGATCCGGTCCGGATTGTTAAGGAAAGAACCTAATGTCTGCGAACAGCGACCTCACCCATGAACCAATTAGAACAGATCTCCGGTTGAGAGGCAGCCATTTTTAATAGCAATTGAGAAATAAGTGTGTGACGTTCGTAAATGTGAAGTTTGCTATTTTTGTTTTGCTTCTTTCTTTATGTGTATTTTGTCGGTGGTTTATTTCAGTGATTTTTAAGCGATTTTAAATAAATGTTTTGTGCAAATGTAATTAAAATGAAGTGCGCGGTGATTGGTTGCTGTGTTTGTATGTTTCACAGCATGCTTTTGATAAGCATCGACTTCACATCATTGCCGCAGTTCTGGCTATTTCACACAATTAACAAGAAACTTATGCCTTATTCTTTTGCATAAACATGCACTGAAAGTAAAAACTACATAAACGGATGATCAAAATTGACATTTTTTTAAAAAATGTAATTTTTCCAAAATATCGTAAAGAAAAATCGATACATTTTCACACTCGTTTTGCAATATCGTAAAACTAAAACTATGTTCACATATCAATATTACCTCAATCAAAGCTCGTTTTTTAATCGCCCCGTTCACACAGGCAAATCTCAGATTATTAGCCGTCAAATTTGTTGTGCTTGTTATTCTCACATCTCAAGGAAAAGTTTTTTTTTCTCTGTGCCACCGTGATCACGTTTTTCTGCTATATTGAGCAATATAGATATATTTTAACTTAACATTTTATTAAAAAAATACCTTGAGAACCCTCTTTTCCTTGCCAGCGTCCATTTTTGTTTACTTTTACATTTGCTATTTCTCCTCTTCTTCGCAAAAACAATCGATAAAACTAGGATGGACACCGAAAAGTTATCGGTTAAATCTGAGATTATTTTATAATTACAGATTAACAAGGGAGGAATTTTATATGGCTAATCTCTTTTTCTAATTACAGATTAGGAAGTTAAGCTCGAAAATGAAGATAATCTACTTATATGTGAACCTAGTATAAGTTAAAACTACTTAGTAGAAGTGTGAAATGCGGCTATGAATAGATGTGAATTTTAAGTCGATACTTAAATTTAAGTTGCAACTTTATTAGTTTCGACTTAGTGGCTGGACTATGAATACACGCCTTTGTTTTTCACTTCACCAGGGACCGATGGACCGTGAAGGTATTACGTTAAGGAAAGGTGGGTCGCCATTTGAACAAGGTTGGGGGCCACTGACTTAATTTATCGATTTTAAATTTAGAAGAAGGAGTAAGTATCGAGATTTTATAACTGCACTTTTCATCTACTTGCCGGTTATGTCTTATTTTTCATAATTAAATTATCATATTTAATTTTAACAATGACTAAATTGGAAAAGCAAAAGGAAATAGTCTCAATTACACATTTCATAAATCCTCATCTATTTTGGTTCCATAAAATTGACGCTTGTAACGACGACTATCGGAGTATATTGGAAATTGAACGGGAACTTGCAGAATACTACAATGATCACCAAGCATGGACAAAGGCGCAACGCCGTCCACCCATAAATGCCATGGTAGCTGTTAAATTCTTAGCTTGGAATAAAATGATACGTGCACGTGTCGATCATATTGCTGGCTTCGGCAAGAACGTTGCCGGGGGCGAATTTGTAATGTGGGCCATAGACTATGGGTTTCCTTTCCAGACAAAGACTGATCAAATTTATAGACTACCCGAAAAATTGACTACGCCTATTAATTATGTACGTTGTGGCGGCTTGCTCAACGTCCTTCCAGCTGAAAATTTTTTTATGAAGAATACAATGGTCAAGACAATTTCAAATAAATGGGATCAGCGGGCTTGTGAGCTTGTTGAGAAGGCTATAAATGATTCTGAATCCATAATGTTCATTAAAGAATATAGTCTGAACGGACAGGAGTGGGGAGAACTTGTTATTAAAACGAATATGGGTGTTAAATATCGTGTAAACGATCACTTAATATCGTTGCATTTGGCTGCTGATGCTGGACCAAATTTTCGCGAGGAGTGCTTAAAATTAAAAACTAATAAGATTTTTCCATGGATGTGCAATAATGGTAGTAGTAAATTTCATACAAATCGCGCATATCTGTATCCTGCAGTCGTTGGCATAACCCATACTGAAATTAAATGTCCCAAATTGGAGTGTGACAATGCTGCAAAGCAAAAAGTTGAAGAGTGGTATGAGCGAAATCAGTGTTCGTCTGGGCATGAGGCAGGTCTCCTCGATACCACAACTGAGTACACAATGACGGAGGGATCAGTGATTGACGCTGTGTCCATTCGGAAATACGATCAGCTACTAGAAGCCGATCTAACTAAAATAGAGGAACATGAGGAAAATCAGCACATGCAGCTGGCCGGGGTATTATCAAAATCGCGAGTGGAAAAATTTGTTGAAGGGAATGAACGCGAACCCCCCCTTCCAGACAACTTAGATTTTGATATGAAAGCTGGTAATACGAGATCCAATCGAACTATAGAAACCACAGACAGTGAAATAAGCGCAATTAACTATATACGTTTGGATGATTCCACCGCAAATACCACCGATGTTTTTCATTCAAAAAAGACATCTCGTGACAACAAAAAATATAGTCCCACCAATGTCAATCCTTGGACGGCTACAACATCCACTAAATCCCTTTCCGATGAAGGCAAATATGAATCCGAAAGCAAGTCGACATCAAAATTTACTGTAAGCATGTGCGCAAATAACTATGGAGCATATCATCGTTTAAAATACAAAACCGCGTATCGTCATTCTGCGAAACCGCATAACTGACATTGGCTGCCAAAAATTGGATTTGCTCAATCCTTTTCCATTCATCCTGAATTATACTAGCCAGAAATGCGATTGCTTTATAAAAAAGAAAACCATTTCGAAATATGAGTGTTTTTACGCTCTAGAAAATAATTTCTACAACTTCACATACGCGGTTTTGCATTTTGTTGATACGCGGTTTTGTATTTTGTTGATATGCGGTTTTGCACTTTAAACGACGATATTCATAAAGTCGATTCTAAAGTAATTTCACTATTATTAACTTTAGTTTCGCCATCATTTTGACTATCGTTAAACATCGTTATCGACGTTACCGACACCGTATTATATGTATGGAGTCGATAACGATGTTAACCGGTGATTAGTGTCAACCAGGCTTTGAGCATCCGGCCCTTAACAAATTCCATATGTGACAACTCTCAAGCAATGCGAAGTATGCATAAAAGAGCCTATAGTGTTAACTAGACATTGAGAAACTGGCCCTTAAGATGAAATTAGTCAACGACGTAGCGTAAACGTACGTAGCAACATATCAAATTTACTGTTGATAGAGAGAGAGAAGCAACGTCAACGTCATCGTCATGCGGTGGTCAGTTTTCGTTAACACGCAAATCCCATAAGGTAGACCGGGTCAGCGTTATCGTACGTTTACGCTACGCCGTTGACTAATTTCGCCTTTAGGGCCGTTTTCACCATCTCTGACTAACATTAAGGGCCGGTTGTTCAATGTATGATTAGCACTAATCGGAAGTAGAAGCTCTGGTTATATACAACGACTGCTTTATCGATCGCATGTTATATGCATGATGTCGAAAACGTCGATAATGATGTTTAACCGGCAAGTAGAGATAACCAGACATTGAACAACCGGCCCTAATCTTCAGTTAAACATCGTTGTCGACGGTACCGACCCACGACAATCGCCTCACGTATCCGGAAAGACCCAGACTTATATCTGGGCGAGGACTGTCACTTCTGCAACACTCCCAAAAAACTTTTTGGGGAATTTGTATGCTGTTACAACAACAACAACCCCATGTTACATGCGATTCATAAAAATTCAATTCGTTTCAGGAAAATTTACAAAAGTTCGATGAAGTTTCTGTAGTACAAGAGGACATTGGTTCATTTGCAGAATATTTAATCACATTACGAAATCAGGTAAATAACGCAACGAGCAGTTTTGTTATTTCTGGTCCGATTTTAAATTAATTAGCCA
>NW_023458556.1:3666065-3678550 GCF_013731165.1 Rhagoletis pomonella
TATTAAAATAATTCGATTTGTTTTTAGAGCTTCATTCAATATCAGTTATTTTACTTTATTCAATATCAGATATTTTCCTTTTTCGGTTCTCTTCACGAAACTATCCATATTTTTCACACCCGCTTAAACAGGAAAGTTCTGGTAAATGTACGCTGTCGAAAAATCTTTATTAAAAGGTGCTTTATCAAATGCGCATGCAAAGTGACAATAAGCGATAAAACAATAGTTGTGTTTTTTTACAACTTATCCAGTAACTTGTCAGCAACTCTCCAGTAACTTTATTTCTAAGAATTCGCTCTCATAGAAAAAATTTGCAAAAAAGTACGCGAATGCTTTTCCAGTAATAATTTGCAAGTTTCATGAGCAGCTGATAAATCGGTTGTTTATTCGCAGCAAATTCCTAATAAAACAATATATTTTGTATTTAAATAGGTTTATTTTGTGAAATTCAACAATAAAAACCCACAAACAGTTTCCTTATTAGTTTAAATTTCATCCAGCAACATGCGATCAGCTGTTTTTCGTACTGGCAAATTCTTACAAGTAAAAATTTATCCAGTAAAAACCTGCAACTTCAACTGTCACTTTTCGCTCTCTCAATTTCCCCTACTTTGCAAGTTTTTGCGTACGAAAACGCCAAAACATGAAAATTCGTAAAAACTTTTACTGGAAATGAATAAACAAACGCAACTAATAATGTGAGAAAAACAAAAACTATCGATGGTGGTACGATAGTCAAAAACCATCGATAGTGTCATCGATAGTTTCAGACCACTACGCCTTGCTGCGAATGCTGTGTTGATGCCGTGTCCGTAGTCGGCGTCGGCAAATATGAAAACGCCCAAAAAAAGTGGTTGAAAAGAATACCCAAAATTAAAATGCAATTAACTTTGAAACACATAAAAATTTATTTCAAAACTAAAAAATTCTGAATTAAGAAATCGAATAAAAACAAATCAAACAATCAATGAAAATTTAACTCGTATACAACACAGTCAGATTTCTTAGAAAAACATTCCGTTTTATGAAACTGAAGTCCATTAAATATTAAAAGGCTTGTTCTAAACTTATTCAATATTCAGGCAGGTTCTACAATTCACTTCCGAGTGAATTTCAACGAAAGTCACTTTAAATTCAAATCGAAAGGGGGTTAAAATACCACCGGAAGTGAATAGCAGAACCTGTCTGATTGATGTACCTTTGTTGCTGCATACATATAAGTATGTATGTACGTACATATATAAACTTACTATGTAGATTTGACAGTATTTAGCTACAAATCTATTATGAACATACATGTGGGAAGCCGTTTTCGATTCGCTATTTTTCTGCTAACGAAAATGTTGTATGGTAGAACAACAACATAGCTAGCGAGCATAAGCGAACACAGGCGCGTTTAGTTATAACTGCTTAGATTGTTAGGTGTTGTTTTAATCAATGCTTCGAATTTAACGGTTTGCTACTTGCCATGTAGTTGGCAAATCGAAAACGTCTTATATGAATTTCTATTTACATACATTGGTGTTAACATAAAGATTATCCAGTAAATTTTGTTTAAACATTTCATTACTAAATGAACAAAGATCTATGTGAATATTTCAGTCAGCAATCAGATTTTCTCAATTTCCCAAAGCTTTACAAATGCACATATTATGTAATGCAAAAACATATCATTGATGCAAAGAGCCCTTTTTGGCGAATATAAAATTTTACAGAAGCAAACAAGATTTTAAATTTTTTATAGGAAAGGCTCTTAAGATAACAAATATCTCGTAGTTTTTAAGATTGGTTTTGAGTTTTGATAAAAAAAGCGTGCTTCAGAGACAAAACTTAAGGAATATTTAAAAAAAAAGCATTACTAAACAAAAAATGATAAATTGGCACTTTTGCATTAATAGCTATGATATATGTCCATACATCTAACTTGATGAGCTCTGGTTATTAAGGTTCTCTATGTTATAATAAAAAAATTAAGTATGTACACCGTTCTGCAAAGTTTAGACTCACTTGGAAAAATCGTTTTACGTTTGTATGGACGGGTCGCTGCCAAAATACCATTGTTGCGACCGGTAAACGTTCGTAAACGAATCAAATGGGCAAAAGAACATAAAAATGTATCTATTGAACAATGGAAAATTGTTTTTATGGACCGACGAGTCCAAATTCGAAATTTTTTGGTAGCAAACCGCGAAAATCTAATGAACGGCACTCACCTCAATGTGTAAAGCCAACAGTTAAGTTTGGCGGTGGCAGTGTGATGTTATGGGGGTAATTAAAGGGATAACTATATAAAAAAAACCTACTTTTCAAGTGAGTCCAAACTTTTGCGAGGCAGTGTATATTCGAAAGAAAATATGTATGTTTTATGTAGTAAATGCACTTTGCAACAATTCGCAATTTCGCAGTTCATGTCTCCAACAGTTCAAGATCCGAAAATGGGTTGCTCCTATCTCTCTAACTCAACTTGAAAGAAATTTATCTATTTGACATCTCTTTAACATTTGCGCCTCGTGCCGCTCTACATGCATCTTTTCATGTGAATGCAATTCAGATACATTTCTAAAAAGATGCGCACAATAAAAACATTGTTGAGAAGTAAAAAACATGGAAAACGTGTGGTGTTCATCTGACGAGAGCTTCTGTTGGTCGGCTGAATATTCTATTCGTTCTGGTATTGTCTGAGTGTACCTTTTACTATTATTTTTATTGACATTGTTGGAAAGATTTAATCGCTTTTGGTCCGCTAGTGCTAATAATTCTTGCAGCCATGTAGCTTCCATAACTTCTTGGCCTTTAATTTCCGAATTTTCTCTTCCGTCAAACTTTGGATCTGGCGGTCCCCTATCCGTACGATTAGACAATGAATATTGGCGACGTGGTTTGGCACAGTTTGCCTTGGCAGTAATTTTGCGCTTCTGTTTAAAAATGTGCCGTTTTCGCACATGCTCCTCTAGTTCATGACTGTCAGCAAAGCGCAACAGACATATGTCACATCGTATATGGCCATCCTTAGACGTATGTAACTGCAATATATGCAGGTTTAGCCGATGAAATCCTTTGAAAGATTGAGCACACAACTTGCAATTGTAGCGGTGTGTAGGCAACTGCTTCAGTGGTGGTTTCACTTTTACTTTAACAAGTGCTGCTTGGATAGCTTTTTTAGTTAGTTTACGTTCGCGACGTGGCTGCGAATTTGCGTTTTTCTGTGCATTAGTCTGTTGAGATGCTAACTTTTTCCTAGTGCTAATTTCTTTTACAGCTTGGACAGGCTTCGGTTTTTCTAATTTAACTTTTGGCTCTATACAATTTTGCTTCGGTTTTCCAGGTGCTACTACTGGTCTTGAAACAGCAGCGATTACAGAATCTGAATGTGAATTATCAACTCCTATGTTCTTCTTATTAACTGTTTTGGTATGTGTGCTTTGATGTTTCAGATAATTAAAGTAGCCTGTAATTATTTTGTGGCATTGTAAGCACTCGAAGAAGTACTGTTTTTTCTTGCTCATTTGATAAATACGTGTAGTTCGCTGCAACTCTTTTTCTTTTCTGGCACCACAATTGGAGAATAAATTCCGAACATGAGTAATTTGGCGAAAATGTGATCGACATTCTGCAGCTTTGTGAGACTGTAGCAAGTGCCGCAAGAGCAACACGTGCTGTGCTCCACATTTTTCCTTGCATATCGGACATTTGAGTATCTGCATCATTGGATCATTTAATGATTTAGATTCTTCAGCATGTTTTTGCATAACATGTTCTTTGTGGGTTTTAAAAATGGCATCAATGCAGCCGCATAGCTGGCATTCGTAATACGTATATCGCTGCATGTATCGCAACCTTATTGTCATTGCAGAGTCCTGCGAGCAACGCGGACGCTCCGACAGGACTTCCCCATCGTAGGTACGATGCTTGCGCCGCATGTGATGTATCAGTCGTTGACTGGTGGCAAATTCAGTCTGACAGACTGGACACTTAACGACAGCATCCAGACAGTTGTTCAGTGGAACATTTCCTTCTAATGGTTGAGTTGATGGTGTTTTTGGCAAATCACTGCTTTTTAAATCTGGTGAAATCTGCGTTGTGCTAACACATTGCTCTTCTGTAAGTTTTGGTGTAATATTTGCTTTCTCTGGACTATACTCTGGGTCAGTAACGTCAACATCAGAGTCATTGTCGCTTGAAAGCAAACTGAGACTGGCAATTAAATTTATCTCCCGGTGCTGATATTTTTCCTTCCGACATTTTTTTCGTTTTCTTGTTTTATTCTTGGGTTTTTTAATATCGTCGGGATCGACTTTGCGGAATACAATTTCTTCTTCATCTGTATCTGGTGTTATTTGCGGAGTCAAAAAGTTCGAGCTACTTACTATACCTGTTGTTGTCAATGGTACCTCCTCATCATCATCTAAGTCAATAACCGCTACCACTTTATATGAGGAAATGTTATCACTTATAGGAGAAGCAACATTTTTCATTATGGTAGTGGGTGTGATTGAGGTAGAAATGTTAGTATTCATAATGGTGCTGCTGGTATTTTGATCATCATTCTGGGATGGGCAGGTCTTTACATTTGTTTCCGACTGAAGAATGGAGTTTGGTGTCGACGCTAATGGCAACGCAGGTGAGGGAGTATTCTCGCGCGACGTCAGCACTTCAATAACTTCGTCAACGCTGTTAATAGCTACACCAGCTGTAGCTGCTACCAAAGTTTGTTGACGTAGAGTCGATGTACACCAATCACTCCCACCACTGCCTGCGCCAACGGACATTAAACGTTTCATTATGCGTTGCTGCTCCACTTTCTCGAAAAATAAATTGTACAACAGGTCGTCATCATCGACGATTATCCTCTCTTCGTTATCTTCATTCTCGTCCAGTCTGTGGAAGTTATGAAGCCGCTCTTCGCAATCATTGCAAATGTTGCCTAAGGTAGGCGTTGTGCACAGCAACTGAAACAATAAACAAAAGTTCGGTGGTTTCCACAAGGTAAAAGATATGCTAATACCCCGGAGGGGTTACAGGCTTACCCCATCATTACATCGTTTTCTACTAAACTTTCGGAGCTCTTT
Source organism: Rhagoletis pomonella (assembly GCF_013731165.1). Classification (NCBI taxonomy): domain Eukaryota; kingdom Metazoa; phylum Arthropoda; class Insecta; order Diptera; family Tephritidae; genus Rhagoletis; species Rhagoletis pomonella. The sequence goes on from NW_023458556.1 coordinate 3,671,135, forward strand.
CACAGTGTATTTAAGATTCTTCTCAGTACGGCAAATACGACAAAAGTGCATGTTAGAAACCAATTATGTTGCTGCCTGGCTTAAAATTGACTACAAAAATTAAATTATGAATGAATGTGAAACATAAAAAGTAAAATTGACAAAAAAGACAAATAGCAAGAAAAATGCTATCACACTGCAAAGGCGCGTATATGAGTTTGCGATTAGCGGCGAACTGTCAGTTGTGTTTATTTCGAACGGATAACAAAACAAACAAAAACACTATCATAAGGACCGTGTCAGACGTGGTAAGATTTTCCACTTTTGCACGCAATTCACTGTCAAATTGAGAAAGAGAAATTTTATTTCCATGTGTGAACAGCCAGAAAGGTCTTTCAGCGTGTAATACACGAGGAACGTTTGTTACAAACATGGTTGATAACCATGATTCAATTATACACCTTTAATTATCTCTCAGTCAGAAGTTGCAGGTTTTAGTCCGAAGTTTTTCTTCCTGCAAATTCATGAAAAGTGTCAAGGTTGCATTTGTAAACAAAAACAGATAGCAAAGGACATTAAGCGCCACGGATACAATCAAATAAATACGTCAAGCATTGCATATGTATGAGATTGGCTCGTGTCTTGCCCGCACAATTTCTTTTTCTAGTCCGCGCACTTGCTCACCACGACGATCAGAAGGCAAGTGCGCTTGTTTTTTGTCAAGCAAAACGCGAGCCGGTTGATAAAGATATTTGATCGTCTCCATGGCGCTTAATATTAAAAAAAAAATGGAAGTAGTTACAGGAAAAGTGGGTTTTCGCGTTCCAGGCATGGACATTTTTTTTTCGTGCCGGAATAATCAAAACGATTTGTGGATCTTACCAAAAATTGCCAGATGGCCGAATTTTTATACCATTTTTACTGTAGAATTCAAATATCGCAAACATTCAAAAGTTGTTTCAGAAGTGCAGCCCGTGGTGCTGCCACTGTAATTCAAATATTTCCAGTATTCGAATATGAGATGACTCTAATTTTATCGAAGTAAATTTGTAGAAGTGTCAGTAGTGCTGCCACTGAAACTCGAAGGGTTTTTATAATTACGCACAGGCAAAACATAATTCATTTCTTTCTAGCAATGCAAATAGATGTGTGGTTGCAAAAGTTACCAAAATAAAATAAAAGTTACCAAGTTACCAAATCGTTTAAAAGTTTCCAATTTTGGTAGAAAGTTACCAATTGTGGCAACTAAGGTTCCAGGTGATTTTTATTTTTTCTCTCTTGCTCCTCTCTTTCAAGAGAGTAATTTTGTTATTTGACAGTTTTACAGGTTTTTACACGAAGTTATCTGGAACGCAACTATTCATTTGTCGGTTCTGGCAATTGAATTTGCGCGACTTTTCTTTATCCAAATAATGTAAAATAATAAATGAAATGAAACCTTGTATAAATTCGCCTTGGCAGCTTAAAGCTGCCATTACATGAGGCGATTTTCAAGGCGATTCAACATTGTTCTGGAAAAATCGCCCGTGTAAATGGTGATCCAAAAATCGCTTGTCTCAAAATATACAGCAAGTCAACCTTTGCATGCGATTATCGCCTCTCAAAAAATCGCCTCATATAAAGGCAGCTTAAAAGAGAAAAATGGAAGTATGTAAACCAAAACCATCGATACTATCGATAGTGCCATCGATAGTTTTCCAGCTCTGCAAAAGGCGCGAAACTAGGTAAACAATTGATTAGTGCCGAAAGCAAGCGGCTCGCTAGAATTGTTGGGGTATTTCATTTTGGAAATTAATAAATTAATTTGTTCGTGTATAATAAATATTATTGATGATATGGCTCTCTGGGTGGATAAGCATAGGCCACGTGAGTTGTCCAAACTTGATTATCACAAAGTAAGTTTTTTTTGGCCTTTTTTATTATCGTACTTATTTGTCGTATTTTGTCCATAATCAGGAGCAAGCTGAAAATTTGCGCAATCTGTGCCAGCAGGGTGATTTTCCACATTTAATGTTCTATGGCCCCTCTGGTGCTGGTAAAAAAACTCGTATTATGTGTTTATTGCGCGAATTGTACGGGGCTGGTGTGGAAAGACTGCGTAACGAAACAATGACCTTTACCACTCCATCGAATCGCAAAGTAGAAGTGATGACAGTTGGAAGTAATTATCATTTAGAAGTAAATCCTTCAGATGCGGGCATTTACGATCGTGTTGTTGTTATTGACCTTATCAAACAAGTGGCTCAAACACATCAAATCGATGCATCAGGGCAGCGTGAATTTAAAGTAATTGTACTTTCTGAAGTGGATGAGCTCACTAAAGACGCTCAGCATGCGCTGCGTCGCACTATGGAAAAGTATGTGGCTACATGTAGGATTATATTGTCAGTGAATTCTACGTCGCGCGTTATACCGGCTATACGATCTCGTTGCTTAGGAATACGTGTTCCTGCACCTAGCGAAGAAGAAATAAACGCAGTACTACAACAAACATGCAAGCGTGAAGGATTAACCTTGCCTACTGACTTGGCCACACGAATCGTGGAGAAAAGTGAGCATAATTTACGTCGCGCCTTGTTGATGTTGGAAGCTTGTAAGGTTCAGCAGTACCCCTTCACCGGACAGCAGGACATCGTTGAACTAGACTGGCAAGTATTTTTACGTGAGACAGCCAACCAAATTGTGACAGAGCAAACACCAGCAAAGCTAGAGAAGATACGTGACCGGTTGTACGAATTGCTGGCACAAGGGGTGCCCCCCGATATGATTTTCCGCGGATTAGTAGAGCAACTTGTTAAAAACTGTGACATGTCTCTCAAAGCAAAAACATTGGAGTATGCAGCACTCTATGAACATCGTATGCAGAACGGCGCTAAACATATATTCCACTTGGAAGCGTTCGTTGCTCAATTTATGAATATATACAAAAAATTTATGTCCGAGTCTATGATGATGGACGATTTTTAATTTGTTTTAGTAAGTATAATTTATATTTGTATGTCGTACTAGGAAACAAAATTTAAATAAAAAAAATATATGGATGTACATAAGTTGTTTCATGCCATGAATACTTGTTGGCGCTGGTGTGACCGTTGTTCCTGGAATGCCATTTGTATTTTATCATCCGCTGTGCGCTGTGCCGTATCAATATAGATCTGTATGATGTCTTCTAAATCGCTGAGCACCTAACCCAAATGAAAAAGATTCTTTAACGTACATGTGAATATTGAGAATAAATGAAGTCGTGTGAGCGGAAGTGGCATAACCCTAATTTTTGTTTGTACTTGACTACTTAAAATAGTCTCAAATGTAAATTTTGAAATAGAAGTCGTTTATTCTTTAATTTTAAGGTACAAAGCTATTCAAACTATTTAAGTAAAGTATAAAAAACGCGGGTTACGCCACTTTCGCACTCACGGCCTCAAATATGTACACGTACGCACCTGTTTGTACTCAATATCTGAATCAGCGTTTAATCTTAATCCATGCAACAAGAGATCTAATGTATTCACTGGCAGACACATCTCTTGATTGGTAACAGCAATTGCATGTTTAAAACTAAAATATTCGCTTCCAGCACCTAACATTGCGCTGATCATTTCCTGTGCTAATTCGGCAGCCTCAATCAACCGATTATGTTTGACAAACAAATACAACAACTCGGTGCAATTAGCCATCTATTAGGGTATGTGAGTAAATTCAAATAAGACATTTCCTTAAGAGAAATTCTATGTACCTTATATTCATTGTATAACCATTGCGGCACAAAAGCGTTGAGGCTAAGCAGTTTGTTCACCACAGATTTGCGTATGCGTGTTGCATTTTCCAACTCATTGTCATAAATAAGTTTTTGTAAAAATGACCAGGCCATATCAGCAGCTTTATTGCGGTGAGGTAAATCTAAATTATAGCAAGAAACCGTACATCAAAGATTATCTTTAAATATACTCCATACGTCCACCTACCAGCCAAGTCATTTTCCTGTAACCACGCCCATGCCTCATTAGCGCTTTCCTCAGAAACGCGTACACACGCTGCAGTTAGACTTTCGAATATGGAAAGAGTTGATATTTCGAAGCCATTGACGAGCTTAAGTGCAGCAGTATAGAGTCCACAGCCAGATAAAATAATCGCCAATTCTTGTGGACCTGCATGGATAAAAGTTTGTATGTCTTTGCGATGATCTGCGAGTCGCATCAGTGCTTCCGTATGCAATAATTCACGTTTTATATCTTTTATTTCTAAAACTACAACTTGTTCACGTATGGCATCATCATCTGGCTTACTATCCATCGGCTCTGAATCATTTAATGCGCTCAATGGTTGTGCGTCATCTAATCCAATCACTGGTTTCGCTATCCAACGATATCGCCTATCAATTAGATGCAGAGAGTTGATACAAACTAAAAGGGAAGCGCAACGTTTTTCCATAGATTCGATAGAATCGCCTTCAAGCTGGAAACGCATTGCCTGCTCATACATTATGGCAGAAGCTGTAAGTAAAGAAAAATCAATAAATTTAAAAGGAATATGATATATTTATTCAAATAATTACCTTTTCTCATATTTCCGTTGTTGACATGAAATGCATATAGAAAATCATATACCTCATTCTGATCGATTACTAGTGACCGTGCACGCGATTCCACAATATTTTCGAATTCTTCGTGTAACCCAACATAGGGAAAATGCATGAGTAAGTCGAGTCTTTTACGGTTAAATAATGTCACAACTAGCTGACGAAGGCAATCTTTGCGACGTGATAGCTCCGCATTATAGATGAGCGAGTGGTAGGCCTCCTCGTAGTGTTCTAACTGCAGATGATTATTGAAAACGATAGATTGAAACATCGGCAATTGAGAGTCAGATTTTCCCAGTAACCCAATGGCTACTTGTGCCATAGAAATAATGTGGTCCAACGCGTTATGCTGTTCAAGCAATTGAATCACTTTCAAATAATATTGTGTAATGACTTGGTTATTGACGTTAGTATCTAACGCGTCACCACCGTCATTTTCTCCGATAGTAGATAGATATTCTGCACGTTGAGCCAGTGGAGTACCCTTAAGAATTTTGTCTGTTAAGAATTGTTCGCGTAGTACACCTTTTGCTGACTGGAGGAAAAGGTCATAGGCTTTAAATGATTCCCCACTGTCAAGCAAGGAAACGGCCAAAATAAATTGTCCTAAAAAATAAAAATTATAACTTTATACATGGAGATCGATTTTAATAAGAGGTATGCACTAGGTGTAAATTAACTTACGTGAACAAATATTCCATTCACACCAATTGCTAAGCAAACGCACATAATTCTGAATAACTATGTGTTGGCAGGTTCCAAATAACCATTCACCAAATACAAAATTAAAAGAGACTGGCCAGCTGTGAAGAAAGTAAAGTACAAAAATAAATTTAAAAAACAGTTGATCCTTCAAAATTTTCTAGCTGTGAACTTACATCAATTGACTGACGATGGTAGTAAGAGGCAGTAGGGTATTCGACAAAGTGGGGATATTTTCACTATTCTTAAAATTGTCAGCGTAAAGTGCCATGGAGGCATACAATCCTTTTGCGTTTAAGAAGACTCGCACCAAAGGAGATACATGATATTTTCCACCATTCGAGTAAATACGCCCTGAACCATTAGTCAATTGTAAGAGGTTCAAGCGTTGTATTGAACTCTCCCTAAAAAAGTATTTTTTAAATACGAGTAAGGGCCGTTAACTTGTCACTTTTAAAGTATAGTTGAATCAGAAGTTTAAACTACATACAGAAAATTCCATATAAATTTATGTAGTTAAGTTTAGCTAATAATTCAACTATACTTTAAAACGTACATTTGCTGCAAGAGTCTCATAATAAAAATAACAAAATTGAGTTACGGATTACACCTTAGGGAAAATCTCAAGTTTTGAAATGACACAATGATGATTTTGACACTCTTGCAGCACATTGGCGATATGTATTTATAAATTACGTACAAAGATGCAGCTGCGGCTATGTTCACGGGCGTCTCTGCTATCCAACCCATTACAAAGTAGGATTGCAAGAAAATCGTTGTATCAGGCATGAAATGAGAGCGCATTTTTTCTAACAAATCTACACCAAGAGAGTAAGTGTCAATAAGAATCTGCTGCATAATGAGTAAATTGCGGCATATTGAAAATCTATAAAACAAAAAATGTTCCATTTGTCACTATAAATAAACGTAAGCTCTTACTTTATTGCAGTTATCTGACGCACAGTTTCCGACAGTACTGACAAACCCAAATGACTACCGAAAAGAACACCAACCGTAGATAGATATTGTGAAGACTGCACTATACCTATAAACATATACGTGTATACAATATTTATTTTTACTGATGTTATTGCTACCTAAATTCGTTTGCATTCCAGCTGGATTGCCATTATCCATTCGAAGACTTTCAAGTAATAGCGTCATTGCCATTCCCATATCATTAATTGACTGTATTTTCTGCCTTATCCACACCAAAAAGGTGCTAGGAAATAATTCTCGATCAGGATCACCTGCTAAAATTTCGTCACTCAATTTTGCGATGAATACATTTGGCATTTCTAGCCGATACAGACGTTTATCTATTTCTCCTTTGGTTTCATCCGGCAGCCAACGCTCAAGCTGAGCGACAATGGAAACTAAAATAACAAGGTCCTCACCCACCCTCTCATTCCCAGCGAAATATGTGGAAACAGCTGTATTCACGTCAAGATCATCGCTGACCAGCATAAAATGTTCTAATGTTTCACATGGGCGCAAAAGGGAAAAAGTGTTCTTCTTCACCACACACAGACCATCAATTGGTTCGAGTAGAAAGAATCCACAGGGTTGGCATGATTTTAAATGATATTGTTCGCAACAAGAATAGAAGCGTTCCCATTGTCGAGTAGCTATTTCCAAATAATCCTCATCAGTGACATCGAATTCTTTGACTTCATTCTGTATTTCATCCTCAACTGCTTGACACACCTGATCCTTTAGTATAGGTAGTGTACAGTGCTTGGATTCAAAACGTAAATTTGTGCGCCGAAACATCTAAACGAAACATTTAAAAATTGTACACGTACATATAACATGTACATAATTAGTATGTATGTATATAGTAAATTGGGCATATGTTGTTGTAAAGCTTACAAATAGGGCCTTCGCAATAACTTCGCGTTCGAATATGCCCCGTTGGAAAATATAATTACAATAGGCTTCACGAGGGTCCATGCCATGTTCATTTACAATGCAGTATCGATCCGGTGGCGGTTCCAGTGCTACCGATGACCAATTCATACCCAAGCCGCGCAATAGCGGATAATTCGATATGCTAAATTCACCTTCGGCATTTGTCCACAATGCCCAGATTCTATTTTCACACACTGCAAAATCAGCTAAATCCAGTGCTGGTGCAGGTATGCTTTTACGATAAC
>NW_023458556.1:3678650-3700999 GCF_013731165.1 Rhagoletis pomonella
AAAATCAGCTAAATCCAGTGCTGGTGCAGGTATGCTTTTACGATAACCTATGCTCAATCCAGATGAAGTGCCAGTTTCAGGATGTATGTTAATGCAAACAAATTCTGATCTGGTAGCGTGCGATAGAAAAGCACAGAATGATGTGTTGCTTATTTTACGTAATGCGCTGCTTTGAGCTAACGAAAATTTTAATTATAATTACAATCAATATACGCGTTGTGTAAGCGGAGTGTTAAAACTTACGTCCTTGTATACGAGTTCTGTTATTGTCGCGTACACAATCGATAGAACAAGCGCATTGAAAATTCGTTGTTGACCACACACGCAATTGATCGTCACGATATAATGCAAGTAAGTATATCTGACCATTGATGTAACTAAATACAACCGAATTTGCATAGTTGGCATCCGAAAAATCGTTTTTGCCGCTATCAAATTCAAAACCATTTTCATAAAAAGATACATATGAATTAAGTTTTACGCAGAAGACACTCACGTGAAAGCGTTTTTCAAATTCGAGAATAGCCGAGGCATTATATTGTTCTCCTTTAATGACTGAGAAGTGGTATCACCAGTCTCGCAATTCATTACGAACAACATTAGTTCTGATTGACAAGCTAATGCAAAGTAGGCATCATCACCACTCGGTGATAAAAAGCTGGTAGCTGCGTGAGGCGCTGGACTTGAGGCTGCATTCTGTGAATCAATGACATAGAAACTGCTTGGATCGCGCACAGACGAGTTATTAGCTTCATGAAAAATGGAAAATGTTTGCGACTCATTAAAGTCTATAGAAATTCCACCATTCTTTGATGACAAATTGCTTGATCCATTCTGTGCGCCTATTTTATTGCCACTACCTTCAGCCAACGTATCGGGATGTGGAAACTTTAGATGGTGGAGACTGCAAACCGTCGTCACAAGCAGCGTGACATAGCCATCTTGCTCACTTATACAAACATTTAGAACTGGAGTGTCAGAAAACTTGTAGCGAACATTGTTTTTGTACAAAGTGAAGTCCAAACAAACTTCGGACAGTTCCAGTACATCTTGATAAGTGCGCCTATAATGTGGAGTTAATAAAATGTTTTAACACAAATCTTATTTTGTATTACCAATAAATGAAACGATTGCGATTGTGGTTCAATCGCACGTTTTGATAACAATATCCTCCAGCTTTTTCCGCAACTTTTATGTCCTGTAATGTACTCTGCGTTGCACCTGAAATATATATATGTACATAAGTATGTATGTAAATTACTATTCATCAGACAGTTCATTACCAGTATTTAACTGAATTTCAGTCCACTCCTCTTGACACGAAGTGTCAGGTAAAACCTCACGATAAAATAAACATCCAGCATCCATTCTGCCTATCAATCTTAATATTATTAACACACAATACTTGAATTTATTCAACAATTTTTCGTCTACGCATATTCTTCGTTGCCGCAATCTAGAGGTGGCAAACTATCGATGGTTTTGGATTTTTTCTCACTACAACGATAAAGCCCAAAAAAGGCCCGTTTACATACAACTTTGGCGTTGCGTTGGCGTTGGCGTCGCTTCGACAGCTGACTATGAATACATGCATTTATATGAAAGTCTCCATATAACCAAAGTTGGGCAACGCCAACGCCAACACAACGCAGAAAGATGGCCAACTCTCAACTTTTCGCGCGCGTCGTTCGTCAGCTGTTCTAAATAATCAAAATTATGTGATTTAATTTTTATTTTTAATCAAATGCGGGCAAGAAATATAGTTTTTAATGCAATTATTGATGTAAAAATTTTGATTTATCAGCCGCTAGTATGTCAATTTAGTGACCAAAGTATTCTGTGCTAAGCGTTCATTGTAGCAAGCACGGGCGTTACGCGCGCCGCTGTCAAAGCGACGCCAGCGCCAACGCAACGCCAAAGTTGTATGTGGACGGGCCTAAAATACTGTTACGATTATCCTTGAAACCTATCCGGATTTCCCAAATCTTTCGGTTCGTATTGCTGGATTGTTAAATAAATGCTAACGATGGGTACTGTTTATGAATTTGTACAACGATTTTGGGTTGCTGTGCCCAAACGCGTGAATCGAATCAAAAAACTTTTACACACACATGTAGACAACAGTTCACGCTTTATTACAAAAATTTAATTTACTAAATCTGTGCTCTAATTTAACAATAATTTGTTGCAAATTTTTGTTATAAATTTGTATATACATTTTTATATACAAGATATTTTTATAAAACACCCAGTAACCCAAATAGACATCACTGGGGCGGTAGCCCCAGGTTTACCACACAGAAAGGGAACTCTAGTTACCTCATCCTTTCCCAAGGTTACATCACTGGGGCGGTAGCCTAAGTTATGTAACACAGAAAGGAGAATTCTACGTAGTAAGGGTTATAATCCCTAAGCGCGACCGAAGGCCGCCTACGCAGAAAGATGTTCAGCCCCCCTTCTTCGGACGCAAGTTTAACTTTGTTTTTTCCTTGCAAAAAATCTAAAATTCCCCAATTTTCAAACAGCTCCCCAGAGGTCTGTGGGTGGGGTTGGGGGGGGGAGGGATGACTTTTCATAAAGCGGCGTCAACCCTCTTTCGTTTAGGGGGATTTGTGGGGCCCACACCCCTCCCCCTCCGCCCACACCCCTCAATCGTTGTACAAATAGCTAAACATTTCCCCTAAAGCGAAGCGCACATTGGCGCGATTCTGTCGTTGCGAATCCGCAAGCCCAAAAATTACAACAATGCTACACATACATTTTAATGCGCTAGCGCACACTTGCACGATTCCGTCGCAGCGAATTTTTCGAACATTCAATGTTCCTCTCTATTGACGCGTTCGAAACGCGGCTTGCAGCGTTTTGAAGGCGTCAAAGAAGAAGAAGAAAGGTGTCACAGCAATAAAGGCAAAGAAAAAAACGTGTAATGTACAAAAACTAATAAAAACGTTCGTAATAATAGTATTTTGTATAATTTGGGCACGCCGAGTGCGAAAATACACGAAATAAAGGGAAAATTGAGTGAATTGTACATCGGAAATCGACGCGAAAAAATCGCTCAAGTGTGCGCACGTTTGCGGATTCGAAGTTAACAGCCGAATTCGCAACGTATTCGCAACGATGGAATCGCGCTAATGTGCGCTTCGCTTAACGATGACCAAATTGTAGTACAACTAATGCAGCGTTTTTGCTGCATTTAAAATGAACATTTAGCAGTTTCGAACATATGTTTTCGAAGAGCGTTCATGCTATAGCATTTAGCAAATGTACATTTACGCGAGTTCGAAATCGAATGCTTTTGCCAAACAGCCGTGTTCCAGTCTCTTATTTAGATGCGTATATATTACGATCAATTCTCACGCAGAAGATAATGTGCAAAAACCCTACTGGAAAGGAAAAAATAAATTTTAAACCAAAAATTCAATACAAAAACTTGAATTGTTTTAACCATAACCGAACATTTGTTTGTGTATATATTCATTTGTCGGTGCTGTAAATTAAAATTTCCTCACTTAATTAGGAAACAAACCAAACAGAGTTGATCACAAATTGATCCAGATTTCTATCAGCATCAAATCGATGTTGAATTTGCTTAACTTTACTTTATCCAAATATGTAATGCAAAATAAAAGAAATCTCGATCGGCGATCACTGAAACGCAGCTAGCAACTGTATACTCGAAAAAGCAATGTGGCCACCTTTTCTCTTTAAACCATGTTCGAATCGTGGAAATTTTGGAAGATCACAGGGTTGCTTTTAGTATTTAGATTCTTAATGCAAAAATGGAGTTGCATTTAGGTGACGAATTTTGTATGGATAAATGTACATTTAGAGTAGCATTTAGAGCTAAATGCGCTAAATGCGCTAAATTTGCTTTTACGCGTAAGCAAAAACAGCCTATAACCTTATTTACAACAAACAATTTACAATACTTGCTTATACAGTAAAAACACTTAAAGCAATAACAACGCTTTACTAAACTTGTTAATACAATTAAGCTTATAGCTTGCTTATTCTCAACTCGCTTCTCTGCTCACTTTACTTGTAGCTTGCTGACTTGTAACTCACTCCGGTGTCTGGTGGCGCCCTTATATACCTGCACACGCACTCCTGGCAACTCTAGAACGTTCTGAAGTTCCATGATGCAATAATACAAGGTGTTATCAGTTGGCAACTTCTCGCTCTAATTCCGCCTTATTAACTACCTTACGTGAGACAGTGTTACTTATTTTCCTATTCTTTGCCCATTAATATAGTTGAATGCTTTTTATTTTTTCTCAGTATACACACTTTGTTTTCTTAAAAAGGTATTTTATCTTACTTTATTTCATTTCATAACGAATATACTATAAAAAAGCAAATTTTGTTAAGGAGAAAATGTGAAATTTTATATTTTTCCCCCATATGGGGATTCATTTCTTCCCGTTTTTCTTCTCATTCTACTGAGCTAAGGTAGTGTCAAATCGAGCTGTCACAACTGATACCACCTTGTATTATTGCATCATGCGTAATTAATTAATCCTAACCGCTTGTTACCCTCCATTCCTGCCCAACCGACACGAGGGGCGCAGTCCGCATAACGTACGGAACTTTTTTTTTTTTAGTTTTTTGATGCCGAGGAGTGGAAACAGGAGTTTGTTAAGTGTCGAGATCTAAAACTATTCAGCCACAGAATCAAATTCATCAGCTGATTGGATATGCTAAAGATAGTATTTAAATTATTGAGAGTGGAAATAATAGTTTTCTTTATAGTAAAAATCGAGTCCGATAAGTCAAACGTGCTGGAATGACAGTTAAAATCTTGACATAAACCACGGAACGCATGGCTTAAATAGAGGTCGAAAGTGTCTTGACACTCGAGAAGGAACATTAAAATTTACTTCAGCCAGGAGGGCCGGGCTATTAATCAAGCCTGTCATTAATTTTACGATAAATATTATACCCAGCAGTTCTCTACGACTTGCGAGTGTAGGCAAATGTATGAGCTTTAGACGACTTGTGTAAGGGGGGAGATTGTAATCTGAGTCCCAGTTAAAATTACGCAATGCAAAAAGCAAGAATTGTTTTTGATATGATTCAATCCTTTCTGAATGAACTTGGTAGCGGGGATTCCAAACAATAGATCCGTATTGTAGTATAGGTCTAACTAAACTGATAAAAAGAGCTTTTGTAACATAAGGATATTTTAGCTCTTTGGACCATCGCCTCACAAATGCAAAAACGCCTTTGGCTTTATTGTCTGTAACATTAATATGATGGTTGAAATTGAGTTTGGAATCCATTGTGATACCAAGAACGACAAAATTGGATACCTGCTCCAGATTATAATTTGATATTGAATAAACAGCTGGTTGAACAGCCCTCCGAGAGAAACACATAACTTTACATTTTTGAAGGTTTAATGGCATATAGTTTGCATTACACCAACTAACCACGTTGTTCAGATCCGCTTGTAACAAACACCTTTCTTCGATAGAGCACAATGTTTTAAAAAGTTTCACATCATCGGCATACATTAAAATTTTTGAATGTTTTATCATAGAAGAAACATCATTAATGAATATTAGGAACAGAATCGGACCATGGTGGCTTCCCTGAGGAACTCCTGAAGAAACTTTAATGATGTTGGAAGAACAATTATTAACAATAACTCTTTGTCTTCTATCAGCGAGGTAAGATGAGATCCATTGAAGAAGACTGGGCTGAAAGACGATTAGGTCGAGTTTACGGATGAGTAACGAGTGACATACTTTGTCAAAAGCTTTACTGAAATCGGTGTATATTACGTCGGTATGAGCATTTTCTCTAAAACCGTTTGCGACATGAGTTGTAAACTCCAATAAATTAGTCATAGTAGATTTTCCTTTAGAAAACCCGTGTTGAGATTGTGTTATTGAAGAAGATATAGAATATGTCAGCTGGTTAACAATAATTGCTTCGAATAATTTGGGGATAGCGGAGAGTTTCGCTATGCCTCGATAGTTTTCTATAGAGGACCTGTGCTGCCGTTTTTGTGAAGTGGTATTATAAAAGACTCCTTCCAGGCTGACGGAAAAACGCCATGTTCAAGTGACTAATTGAATAGAGTTGTTAAAAGCACGCAGATGTTCTCAGCGCAGTTTTTAAGAAAACAGGTCGGAATATGATCAGTTCCAGGCCTAAATGACGCTTTTAAGGTCTTTAAATAGTGTAAAACTTCATCGGAAGATATTACTGGAATATAAGCAGAGTTGATTGGACAAAGCTCGTACGGATAGTCTCCACTTATAGGGAAGTCTACAGAATAATTGGACCTAAAGAACCGAGCAAACATGTTGGCAATGAGTTGGCTGTCGCTAGATATAGTGTTGCGATAAATATAAGTGTTTCCAGCATGTACACTTATACATTTAAATTCGGTATATTCAATGACAGGAAGACTAACTTCCTCGGGTGGTATCGATGAATGCACCGCAAAAAGAACACCACCACCGATTCTGCCCACGCGGTCAAACTCACACACACATTCTCATTTTCAATCTCAAACAACAACTTTGAACAATTCCTTTTTTTTACTCTCAATTTTATACGATTTTAAAATGTTGGCAAACTTAAAAAAAAAATCATGGCCGACGCATTGGTAGAACGGTTTTACATTACTATGCTTTTATCATGGTAGAAAGCATAGAAAATTTCTTAAGAACTTCGTACTGCTTAAGAAAATTTAGCTCAATAAATTTTTGTTGATCATTTCTTGGGCTTTTTTACTCGTCGAACTAAAGAAATGTTTACAAATAATAACATAAAAAACAGATTTGGTTTTTATTAATCCCTAATTTCAATTGCATTTCTGATTGGTCACAAAAACTTAAAACCAATCGTTCGTCTCTGTGGGAAGGCATTGGTGTTGTTGAAGAGATTTACATAATTTATCGCAAATGGAGAATAACGATATTCAAAAAAATTTAAAACGACCAACGCAGATCTCCATTATTTGAGAATATCAAGTAACACTTGTATGTCCATTGAAAATTTTCAATCCTTGAGATAAACTTTTTATTCAGTTTTAGAGATTAAACTGAATAGGTAAATATGTTTAGCTTTTTAAATTATATTTTCATTATAAAGATAGGTCTCTATGGTACTTAAAAAACTATATTTAATGCAATGGGGCGTATTCATAGTCAAAATTAAGTTGGTACTTAAAGTTAGTTGCAGCTTTTTGATATAATTTTGGTTGGGTATCTGTCAATAAAGTTACAACCAACTTTAAGTACCAACCTAATTTTTACTATTAGATTTTTTATCTTTTTCAAAAAAGGCGACTATCGATAGATTATCGATAGTTTAAAAAAAATATGCCCACTATCGATAGATTTCCACCACTACTTATAGGTATGAAATTTGTGAGCGAAACCAAAAAAAAAACCATTGTACTTGTTTATTTTTGATCCCTAAATTCACAACTTCAAATCGATATAAAATGGAAATGGGTACCAACTTTTACAAATTCTTTGGTATTTATTCATATATTGACCTCTTATAATGAATGCAATTGGTCTCTTTTTCATCACTTTTTGAGTGTTGCACTGTGTAATTATCAGCGCTAAAAATAAGCGTTTTATTTCATTTAAGGCTAATTAACAAGAGAATTCGAAATTTTTTAAGGAAAAATATTTTCGTGAATACTCACTGTAAAAAGTGTCTTTAAAGATTCGATTATCCGTAAATTTCTCAATAATTGCAATTAATTTTTTTTTTGCTTGTCATGAATCATATGAATAATTAATCGATTATTTTATTTTTTTCCCATCCCTAGTTATGTATTAAATGGAGCTCGTTGGAAAAAATTACACAAATTCAAAAGTTGAACGTTGAATGAATTTATTGAATATTTGGATAGCGATTCATATAATATTTTACGTAATCTAAGATTAATGTTACTTTTCTTTGCAGTAATGAATACATATATGTACGTACATTCGTACAATAAATTTCTGGGAAGGTAAAGCGAATGGCGATTAATAAAACATAATTAAAATTTCTTATTAGAACAGTCATTACATTTTAATACTGTTTGTTAACATTAAATTATATGTATATAAGAGTATTGTACATAATTATATTACAGAAATATATGTACAGTGGCTCAAACAAATTACCACGTGTTGATTTTTTTTCAATATTCGTAATGCTTTTCCGAGATAAGTTTTTTTTTTTTGTTATCTTTCTATAAATTACCGTGCACGCTTTAACCAAAACAACATAAAACACAGTTTATAAAAAATTTTGGAAAATTCAACAAATTTTCATCAAAATTTTAACTTCCTTATCTGATTATTTACAACATTTTCCGGTATGCAGTTTGAGTATGTAGTTTTATAGCCCATATAGTCTAAAGAAGCAAGTTTCAAACGGCTAAAAAATCCCATTCATTTTTAAAAATTTTTTTTGTGACCGATTTTTGCACCTTTTTCAAAAAAAAATATAACTCGAAAAACACTACGAATATTAAAAAAAAATCAACACGTGGTATTGTTTAGAGCCACTGTATGTATATATGTACACATAAAGTGTTCATTAAATCTGAAATAGTCTTTGCGGGTCAGCGTGAAGGTGACATTGCCTTATTTACTAACTAACGATACAACCTCTTAAACGTCGTAAAAAACTTAATTTGTGTAAGTTGTACTTAAAGAATCGATAAAAGTATGAACCATAACTATCAAGTGCATTAATTTGTGCCAACAATTTAAAAATCTACAAAATAAAAATATGAAAATACATCAATTTTGTTCTTATTGTTTTAACTGCTTAAAGACAACTTAACAAATTTTCAGGGATTGCTTCTGTGGTGATATCTTAATCAACTTTGATGGAAACGAAAATTTTCCATTAACGAGATGTAAAATTTTAAACACAAAAATGAATAATGCGTAACGGTAAACATGCATGTCGCTACCTTAACATAGAAAGGCCCTTACAAAGCTGAATTTCGAAACAGAAAATTAGCAAGGGACTTTTCTATATTAATGTAACGATATGTGCGTCTTGTTTAACTGTGAACGCGGCTATCCATATATGTATACATACATATGTACTTGTATGTATGTGTTTTATTTTTTATGTATACATACATGTCTAGTGAATCATGGACTGGAGATTCCATTGCGAATTTCACGCGAAGTCGGCAGTTCTAAAATAGAGAAATGCATTGACATCTCAGCTTGTTACTAAAACTTATTAAATTTTTGGAATTACAATAATGCATGATAGAAACCTTCAACGTTCAATTTGTCCGCCATTGGGTTTTTTGACGTTTGCTAGCATTTTGAATTTACTCTATCGAAATGAGTCTAATGTCAAAGAAATTCAAAAAAATAAACAAATGAAAATTTATGATTTGAAATACATATTTATTTATTCAGAAGTTAGAAAAACTAAAAAATTTGTAATCGAAAAATTAGTTACTGCTTTAACGGCTGCGGAAATTCCGTTGTCCTCTGCAAGCTAAGCAATATCAAGTTGTTTAAATTCGCGCATTTACCGTATAAAGCCAAATATGGATCGAGGTTTGTGGTGTTATGAAAAGGGATTTTTGAACTTTGCGAAATAGGGGCCGATTTTTTCATTTTCTTTTTAACCGACTTCTGTACAACTCAAAGCTTCTTTACAAGCAAAAATATTACATACATATGTGCATATGTATGTATGGTCATGTAGTTTGATTTTCCATCTGTCACTTGCGTTTATATCGCCGTGGAATCACCCATATTATATAGATTATTTTTAAAAAGAGTTATGGTTATGTAACAAATGTCTTATATATTGATATTTCTTAAATTTTTATATTCAACACCAACAGCCGGTTTCGCCAGCAATTTAAATAGAAAATGATTTTTTTATTTTCTGTCAATTTCCATATAAAGTTCAAAAAAAATTAAAATCATTTTTCAATTAAATTGCATTCGTGAAATTAGCTGATAATAGTATTCTTAAGAGCCTGTCAGACGTGGCAATATTTCCGTCTTTCGCACGCAATTCGCTGTCAAATTGAGAAAGAGAAATTTTATTTCGATGTGTGAACAGCCAGAAAGATCTTTCTGTCACCTTTCGGAAATCAGTTTCAGAAATAAAAGTTGCAAGGTGGGACTGCAACTGCAAGAGCGAAAATCGATTTCGGAAATATATTTCAACTTGCTCGTGCTGCACTAGCAATTTTTATTTCTTCTGCAAGTGCTGTCAAACTAATCGAGTGTTGCCGTGTGGCCCTGATCGTGAATTTGTGTAAAATGATAAAAAATATTGTTGAATTAAATATCAAAAATGCTTGAAATATATTATTTTGTTTAATATACTTAATTGTTAAATTATTGTTTACACGACAAATATGTTAATTATAACCTATATTTTCTCGCTTTTACAAGAGAAATAGCAAACAAACGACAACCCCACCGCCCATGGTTGCATTTTAGTATCGAGAAAGATTGCTAGAAACTCATTCGCTGTGTGAACAGCCAAAAAGCGATTTCAGAAATTTTTCCTGCAATTCGCCGTTCGGAAATAAAAACCTCTTTCGAAAGACACTTTCCATGCAAGGTGTGACTGCTCATGCAACTGATTTCTCAATTTGACAGCCTTTCCGAAATTTATTGCATCGAAATATATTGCCACGTCTGACACGCTCTTTATGTATGTATGTGTATATTACATACATGTATGTATGCATGCATGCATGTAAGTATGTACCGTATATTTAGTTCATCCATGTGTAAAGATAAGCACATAAAGATAAAATCAGCATATATTTTTAAATCTTAAGTATAACAAAATAACTATAATGATATGATTAAACTTTTATTGTGATAACGATCCTATATCAAATTTCCACTAGACATTGAATTGACAAAAAACTTAAGAAAATACGATACGGAAATGAACGAATCGTTTATGTTTTCAATGCTGAATTTTGTTATAAAATTTTTTCCAATTTAACGCTAAGTGGAAATCGGACATGTGTATGAATGACGTACATAGCGCAATGCAAAATGATCAATAAACATTTTAATTACTGTATATCTTAAAATTTTTCGTATCACAGTTTCTTCGCCTAAAATTGTAAATGTATTTGCTTACTATTTGAAAACATACAAATTTTGTTCATACTTAACATATTAAATATAATTTAGAATCGAAAAGAAGAGCTAAAGGAGGATTCATTGTATACACTGCGTACATTATTAAAAAAGGATAAGTTAGAGTACATATTCACAAATATATTTTTCGGCTATTAAGCGAAAGGAAATAATAAAAAAATATATGAATTCAGTCTGATATATATAGTTCTAAAACATGGCACTTACATACAAAGTCAGACATAAACGAAGAACTATTATTTTACCACTTTTAGTCTATGACGTTAATAAGAATATTTGTGCACTTCTTGACACTACATCGTGTTTTTTTTTTTTTTTTTTTTTTTTGATTAATTATTGCAAGCGGTTTACTATGTGGAAGTGAAATATTTTACTATTTCTTTAAATATACATACAAGCGTATTTATAATCTACATTTTCCAACTTTCATGTTGAAATTGCACATGCGCGTATTTGGCGGTTTTAAAAACCATTGGAATACATTTTTTTTATCCTAAAAATATACGTTCGCTAACATATTGTAGAAAGTGTGAAGTAACCTTAATTTAGAAATGTAATTGATAACACTAGTTTACAGCAAAAATGTTCAATGGATGTCACTATCGAATTTCTATGTAGAATTGCTCGCTGTTTCCGAAAATCGAGTTAATTTTTTTTTTTTTATGGATAGGTTTTCGAGATATTTGCAATTTACTTAAAACAAAATGTGGTTCCACTTAATCACTTAAATTGGTTCGTAAGATATACGCGATTAAGTGGAACCATTTTTTGTTTTAAGCTGAATAACGGTAAATTGCAAATATCTCGAAAACGTATCCATAGAAAAAATTAACTCGATTTTCGGAATCACCGAGCAATTCTACATAGAAATTCGATAGTGGCGTCTGGAGAACAACCAAACCAAACTAGAGTTTGTGATCCAGTGTAACTTTAAATCGGTAGCATCTGTGATACATAAATCATAAATACTTATAGGCGAATCTAGCGAAAAGTCTATCGCGTAGAAAAATTAAAATTCCTATATCTAACTTATTTATAGGCCGATTTGGCTGCTTTTTAATATTTACTGGCTATGTAAACAGAAACATTTTGGTCAAAATGGACTCGTTGCCGGTGGCGCCAGGGTCGAGATATTTTGAAAAACCGTATTTATGCTCTGATTTGTTTCACATTTGACATGTTTAGTTGAAACGTAGTAGGACATGGATTTGCAAAAATGAAACCACTGGTGGCGCTGATGTCAAAATAAAACAGTACGTTCGACATTAAGGGCCACTTGTTCAATGTCTGATTAGCAAAAATCGGAGGTAGAAGCTCCGGTTAGATACAACGACTGCTTTATCGATCACATGTTATATGCATGATGTCGAAATCGTCGATAATGATGTTTAACCGGCAAGTAGTGATAACCAGACATTGAACAACAACCGGCCCTAAATGCATGTTTTCTTCGCGTTAAAAATTCTTTCAAAAACAATATTAACAAAACTTTTTCAAAGGAAATTTTAGTAACGTAAAGACAGGTAACGTAACGTCAGATAATTCAGCTGATTAAACATAAAGCAGAAAAGATTTTTACATTTCAAAACCTGGAAAATGAACCTTAAACATTCCAATATTACTACAAAATCGATGTCAATATCGACTTCAGTCACGCCAGCGCGTAAGTTTACTAATATCTTTAAATCGCTACTTCCAACAGTTGGGACTTTTTTACCTAATAAGGGGAAATTTAATTGCTATGCAAATCTAGAAAAACCTTTTTAAAGTTTTGACATTTTCAATTCTTTTTATAACATTTTATCATACGAGCGTCATGTAACGCCAGTTTGGATATACCCATATGTGGATACATACGTACCCAGCGGGAGGAAAAAGGGGCGAGGCAGCTCCCATAAAAAAAAAAAACGAATTTTTCATACTGAATATCTCCGGAAGTGTTCGTGATAGAAGTCGAACATGGAATGGAGATATGTATATGAAATCAATCCCATACTCTTAGAGAAAATTGGGGCTATTTGAAAAGGGGTCGTGGGGCTTTTCAAACGCACTGAAACTATTACGTATCTTTGAATGCATGTACACTTTTGCTAGGTTATTTAAGACGGCAATGGAAATATGACTTCTGACGGCCACCCAACCGTAATATTAGAAGATAAACGCGTCACTGAAAATCATGAACGTGGACTGTTGGTGAAAATGTTACAAAATTATGCTCACATAACCGGTCCTGACGTGGATTTATACTGATATACATACATATATAAGTATGTAGAAGAAGACATTAAATCATTTTTTTATAAGCGCCTGATGATTTTTAGAATTAAATATTTAAATAAGAAACTAAATGCGCATTTCCTTGGTGAAATTATAAACAGGTGAAGTAATAAAACTGCTTTCTGGCTTTACATCGGCCACCTTATACAAATTTTTAAAGGCAAATTTTCAAATAAGATAGTGTCAAATCTTTCATTTCGGTCTTATTACTACACCTGGCATAATTTCTCCATAATGCGTTTCAATTGATGCTAATTTGTAGCAAACATAGCACTCACAAGTCAAAGGGTTAATTTGATTGTTTACCCTCATTTTCGGTAGGTTGAAGCTTACACTAGGCCCAACGTTTGAAAATGATTTAATTTTTTTTTTTATTTCATTTGCTCCGACTTTGCTGTGGCTGTAAGAATTTTCAAAGCCAACAGCAAATCGAAGATAGTAGCAGCGCGACAGTAGTACTAGGAAACATAAAATTCGACTGTTGATTGAACCAATGCTTAACCCATACAGTGTTTTAATCTAGTAGTCAAAGTTCAAAAGGTGAATATTAAATTTCAGAAAAGTAATTTTGCTGCCTTTTCTCCCATGAGACCGTCAGTGGAGCGCGTGTTTTTTGTCCGATTTCAAAATTGTTTAATAAATATGGATGAATTCCTTAGCTACACTGCTCAAAAAATAGTCCGGTACATGCACACTTATAAATTAAAGGGCGTGTTTTTTGCTTAAATTGCTTAACTTCGACAATTTGTACGCAATTGCATTAGGCGAGGTATCAATTTCTTCGACTTTTAGATAAATATTACATATTTGACAATTTTCATAGAAATTTTGAAAATTAGTGATTGTCAAGTTAGAAAAAATTTAGAAAAATAACGTTTTTTTTGTTTAATTTTACCCGATGAAAACTCCCAAGAAGCTAAGTACAGCAAATCGTACGATTTGAAATCGATGCGATTTGCAAAATATTTTTTAATATAATTAATGCAAGTAATAAATATTTCAAATAAAAACTGATAGAAACACAAAAGGACGTCGTATTCTTCGATTTAGAGGTAAACTTCCGTTTTGTTAAGAATTCTCCAAAATAAATTTTGTAAATCGCACATGCCCGTATATTTTTATACATAATTTTAAAGGTCTATAAATCCCCTTTTTGTTTGATTTTTAAAATCGGATGAAAAATAGTGAGCTTTGCATCAAGTACGAACATAACGGTTGCTTTTAAATTAAATAAAAATGACCTCGACCCTACCTACAACCTACACTAGAACTTCGTTCTTTAAATCAAGGAATACGATTAAATTAGTTAACCATTCCTGGCTCTATTTTACGTAAAATTTTTTTTTGTTTGTGTTATTTTTCATTTATATAGTATATGTACATACATACATACACATGTTTATATGTATGTATAAGGGCAATTCATCTAAACACGTAAATGTTCGTAAGCACTTCACCCTCGTAAACTTGCTTGATTTTGTATGGAAAACTGGTTAATTTACGTGGTACGAGATGAATACCCTGATTAAAAGCAAAATAAGAAATATTGATTCAGAGAATTTTGACAGGACTAGCTCAATTTCAATTTGTTTACCGGTGGATTTTCGATTTTTTGTTAGTTAAGGCTTTTTGTATTTCAGGGTATACTGAAACTTTAACATAAAACTTCGTGTACATATCGTCACTAGACACGAATAAAGGCGCGAGCTCAACAGTTGACCGCGAAAAACGGCGCATAAAAAAACTTCAGCGAAGAAAGGCTCTTAACATAGTTGACAGCGAAGAAAGACGCGTTAAAATATTTGACGGCGAAGAAGGACGCGTAAACTTATTTTCGCGGTCAACTATGTTTGCGGTTGTAATAGTGTGTACATTCCGTAAAGAGTTTTTGGCGAATAATGCTGAAGTTACAGTCCTTGGCCAAGTATAAACCTATGATTACGCGTCTTTCTTCGCCGAAGTTTTTATTAAGCGCATTTTTTCGTAAAATTTTTTTTATGCGTCTTTTTTCGCCGTCGAAACACTAGCGCGCGCCTTTATTCGTCTCTAGTGACGATATAATCAAGAGTGAAAACATTTTGATAGGCTTTCACAGTTGTATATACTGACGGTTTATATTCAATTTTCAAGAAAAGTTTTTTCAGATATGAAATCCACTTAAGGCTTATATTTCATCGATGATGTTAGGTAATGTTGACCTTGTATATCGCTTGTTAGAAGAACTTACTATAGAATTGCAAAGATAAATTTGACATCAGTGATGACAGTTAATTCCCAGATGGGTTCTAAGATCGGAAAGTAATTTTTGTGAAAATTGCAGATAGATGGTATTGCATAGTTATGTAAGCCCTTGATAAGTGATTTACAAAGAAAAGCCATTTTGCTGGTTTTGGCCGAGCTTCTCCAATTTTTAGTGCCCACCTACAAATGGTATTGTTTTGAACTTGGCTATATTAATTGAATTGTGAAAACTTTGCACTGTATTTGTCATTATACTATTTCCTAAACTTCGTTTTTATACTCAAACCATATAAATTTTTTTTTGGCTCTTGGCTACCAATCGGCTGAAATGTGCAACTCAGCGTCTTGAGGCGCATCATCAAGCCTGACTGATCACCTGGTATAATTTGGTTGTAAAAAAGTCTTGGATTAGGACTCAGATGACTTAAAACATTATAATTTAGTTCATTATTAACCGATTTTAGCTAACGCTCTTTCTGAGGAAAAGTGATATAAACGAAATTTTTTGCAAATACTTATTATAAAGCCTGATCCAGGTACTTCAGGATTTTCGAATGCTGTGTTTTCGACATTAATAAACTCTATGTAAGGTGTCGTACGGGAACAGCCTTCTTGCAAAATACTGAAGTACCTGGAACAGACTTATAGATGAACAACGAGAAAACTAAAACTATTTGCTTACATTCAATTGGTCAAATTCTCCACTCGATTTGAAACCATTACACCACCACCAACACTAACAGATCCACTCATTATGTTAGTACCGGAATTACCTACCGCACCACTGTTAGAAGTTATTAATCCAGCGTTGCCTTCACTCTCACTCTTCCACGAAGATACCGGAATATGTGGTGCTGGCAAACAATTACGTAGGGTTTGTACAATTTGAATTGTGTCTAAAAGTGCTAGAAAGTTGGAGTAATGCATGAATATAAATAATTTCGTAGTAAATTATTAACAGAAGCCTCACTTTTTTGTAAGCTTTCGCTCTGCTTGCCATACGGTTTACACATTGATGGGCGTATATAAGTCTTCATGCGTGCCATGTTCCGCATCAGTTCTGCAAAAATGCGTACTATTTTGTCTTGGCCTACTGGTAAAGGTTCACGATTATTATCTGGCACAGTCCAGGCGCCATTATGCAAGGCAAGCAAGTCTTTATTAGATTCAATCGATTCCAAATTGGAACTGCAAAGATTATCATTTTTACATATACGGTTAATATCCGTTCTTTTGAATCTATCGACTTTCAAAATAAATAATAAGAGTAGCACAAATGATTAATCCACAAAGAATTGTTATTTTTAGATTCGAAAATCCGGTTAATATCCGTTCATTTTGTTATCGAGATATCCGTTAATTTTATGATTTTTTCCTGAGAAATTTTAATGACCGGATATTCACAAAACCCGAATATGTCAAGAGTCATAGTTTCGAGTAAAATAATAGCAGTAAAATTCAAAATGATGCTGCTTGTAACTTATGTTTATTTATTTTATTAATTTCCATTTAAAATATGGGTCGATCTTTATCAGAAACCGCATAAATACAAGTAATTTTTAAGCAAAAAAATAAAACCGACTTCAATTTAAAATTATCGCTAATTTCTTCATGATCTAAACCAAATAAGGATGCGACCACCTGTGAGGTAGCACGTTTCTTTTAGAAATTTAGAAATCGGTTAACGTGGTTCAAGGTGATGCGGTAACATACATCAAAAAATATTCCGATGAACTGCAAACCTTTTCCTTTTTGTGAAGTCGGTTAAAAGTTACAAAGCTTGCACAAAGTTCACATAAATTAAACTTAAAAAAATGTTTATCAAAATTTCGATTCTTAAATTAAAGGGAATCAACTATTCGAATAGTAACATTCATAATCGAATTATTCGAATAATTTAAAAAGCCCTAGATCGCACCCGTCACAATGGAATTACCCTGCTATTATTTTACTCGCAGCTATATGTCCGTAAGTATACACTGAATATGTACATATGTATGTATATAACAAAAAATTTAAGGAATTACATATCGTCACCGGAAATGCAAAATAACGTATCATCATCGTCACTGAACTGCAAAAAGTCGTAACTTATAAAAAATTCAAAATTCACTTTTTGATTGTTATATGAAGATACATTTCATCAAATTACAATTCCCCATATCGTTTTATGAAAAAAAAGTCACGACTTTTTCCATTTCAGTGACGATGATGATACGTGATTTTGCATTTCAGGTGACGATATGTTGACCGCATATCGACGGCTGAGTGGAAGATCGATCCATCTCGGCAGCCAGTTCGAAAACGCCGTATCTCAGAAAATTTTTCAAGAACGCCCTACTACAGAATTTTGTTGAAGAACGCCGTACCGTTGAATTTTCTTGAGGACTGCCTTATTTCAAAATTCGGTTCAAAAACGCCCGATCTCAACATAGTTTCAGTTGAGATAGGTCGTTTTTGAAATAAATTCTGAGATAGGGCGTTTTTCAATCAAATTCTGAAATTCACATAAATTTTGAAGTAGAGAATTCTTGAAAAGTTTTCTGGGATGGGGCGCTTTCGAACCTGCTGCCGAGAGAGATCGGTTGATCTTCCACTCAGTCGTCGATATAAAAATGGGCTAATTCTGCTACTGCTATATATTTTTATCTTACCGCAAAAGCTCAACATTTTTTTGCACCATTTGTTCAGTTGAATGAGATGAAGACGATGATGCAGAGTGGCTGGAATGAGCACTAGGTGATTGCGATGGTGGGGGCAGCTGATGGTTATGATGGACATTGCTGCTATTAGTGTTGCCGCTAATACCCATGATGCTAGTGTTGCCAGGATTACCAGCAGAACTGTGTCCTCCGCCACTGCTACTGGCACTGGTGCTTAAGTTAGTACTAGTTGATGGCAAAACAGCTGGGCTGCTACAGTTTCCCACACCACTGCTGCTAGTTCCACTTCCAACCAAATTATTATTGTTGCTATTCATGCCAGTACTAGTGGCAATTGCAGAAGCGGCTGCAGCATTAGATACGATAGAAGAACTTCCAGCAGCTTGTGCAGCTGCGGCAGCAATTGCGGCAACCTACAGAATGGATATATTAGCACAATATTTAATTATAAAAAAGTATTAAAATACAGAAATTGGTAATTATTTGATTTTGCAAATGGACGTACCCTAAAATCATTGATTCCTTGCAGTTGTAAATTAGCGGCAGCCGCAGCCACCACCATTGGATCAAAATGTTTAGGGTCTAACTGTTGTAGCACTCGCTGTTTTTCCAAAGCACTCAAATTGTTGAATTTTTCCAAGCTTTGTTGAGCCAGTGCCCGGCTCTGTTGCTGCTGTAAAAGTGCTGCTGTCAATTGCTGTTGCTGTTGTTGCTGAGCCACAGCTGCTGCTTGAGCCTGTGCCTGTGCCTGAGCCTGTTGTTGCTGTTGTTGCTTGGCTGCAGCTGCAGCAGCGGCCGCAGCAGCAGCGGCAGCTGCTTGTTGTTGTTGCTGCTGATGGTGTGCAGCGGCGGCTGCAGCAGCACTAAGCTGCGACAACTGAGATTGTATACTGTTTTGCTGCTGCTTTGTGAGCATTTGTAACTGCGGTGGCACCACAGGTACCTTGGGAGTTGACGCATGTGAAGCTGGCGAACTTTTTGTTAAATCGACTTCTCCTCCACTGCTTACTGAACTGCCACTGTTAGAACCAACATTGCTACTACTCCCTCCGGAGCTTCCAGATCCTGATGACTGCACACCACTGTTTGCTGATCCGGTCACCATTGAATGAGGTGGTGGCGGTGGTGGAGGCAAGTGTGGTAAATGTTGTAGGAAGTCTGCCGGATTAACTCCGGGAAATTGCTGCTCCATAAAGGGTAATGGCGACAATCCTAGATGGTTTTTATAATAGCGACATGCTGGGCTAGGGCAAGACTGCACTACTTCAATAATAAATTCTTTTTCCATGCCAAAATTTTCTCGACCTATGGTGTATGATTCGATGACAGCGCGCACAGTGGCTTCGACACTTAAATGTAACCCATGTGGTCCAGACATGTGTTTAAGCATTACAGCATTAGCAAAATGTTCAAATGGTAGTACAATTTTGCCATTTTCACGTAGTATCAACCGTCCTTGTGCGTCTAATGTTAGGCGATTGGCAAGAACCCTGAGAGAACAAAAAAACAGTAACAAAACCTCCAAAACGAATGTTCTTTAATCTCTACTTACTGCAAATAGGCTGCGCTAGGCAGCATAGCGTTGTCTTTTAAATCCGTGAAACATTGTAATAATTCAGCACTGGGATTCCATCCTTTATTTTGCAAGTATAGCTGCAATAGCATGTACAGCTTTTCCGTAACATATCCAACACCAGGAATTGCAGAATTGCTGCCAGTCTGCAAATCGCCATGGGACACTGTTGTGCCCATTCCATGAGCACCACCACTGCCGCTGGCACCAGCCGAGCCACCACCAACCCCACTACCAAGCCCACCAACACTTACTCCTCCTGGCCCTTTCGAAAGGGCGGCTTTCATTGTCTCTGATAGATCTAACTTATAGTTTTCCGGATAAAAATTTTTAACATGATCCTAAAAAATTTTGAGCTAATTAATACACACAGTTGTCGGAACTTGCATTACTACTAACCAGATTATTCATCTTTATAAATGGGAGAGTGTAGCTTCAGAGAACAATTTCAGTCACTTCTTCCTTTATTTTGTTAAACGAATGTTTAATACGTATAGTTTTTTTTTTATTTATTCGTTCACCAATAAGAATTTTTTTACTGTTTTTTCTTACAAGAAAATGTATGCTCGGTGAAAAATTCTTCTTGGATTGGCTTTCTCCTTTTTCATGATCCTTTTTTCAGGACTTATCTTTTGATGGTATTCGTGACATTTTTGTTTGCTTTTTGCTTTGCTAATCAAATTTATCCGTTTCCTTTTCTTCCTCTTCCATTTCCCAGGTTTGCTTTTTTGGGCACATTATATACAGTTTATTACTTTTTGAGTATCCTCAGGGGTTAATTCTGAGCAGGGTTGTTAATGAGAAGGAGCATGAATTTTGTTGATTCAGAGTTGTATACAAAATTACTGTGGTATGAAAGGGAGCAACAACCGTACTATGGCAGAGTAGCGCAAGTCATGGCTGTGTAATAGTGCCCGAAACTAATTGCAAAAGTGAAAAGTATTGCAAATTATTGTCTATTATTATAGATATTAGTACAGATTATCATAGCTCAGTGTATAATTTGTTGTATTACACCGTACATGATAATGAACTGTTAAATGCTGAGAACGCTTGTAACTTGTAGATCACTCAAACTTGGGTGTGACTAATGGCAAAGAACGTAGATAACAAGAAGGGACAACTCGTTATAATTGTGGCAAAAGTGCGCAACAGGGGCGTCCCTTCTCTTTTAATCCAATCAAAACACGCACTAGGGCAAAAGACGTTCTACGTCTACGTTCTTTGGTATCAGTTGCCAAGCAGAAAAAGTATCAAGTATTATTTTTTAAACTTTTATTTGAAAAACAAGCAATAAATAAAATTTTATAATTAAATTGGTAGTCATAAAAAAAATTGTTACTTGCTTTAACAAAAACAGAATCCATATGCTTATTTGCATAATGAAAAACAAACTTATAGGGCCTCTATCATTGCGCAACCCGAGATTTGTAAGGTCAATATTGTGGAAATTACTACACAATAAAATTGCGCAAACCTAATTTGGAGCCGCTGCAATGATGGCGACTATCGATGTTTCTTTTGTACACCTCTGCGCCAGTGATCGGACTTCACCACATTGGGATAGATTTGGAACTAAAGACCAACAGGCAGAGTGCGAGGATAAAATAAACTGTAAAATAGAAAATTTTCTCAATATTCAGTTTTTCGACAGGAAACGTGGTTTTATTGTTAAATTGCAAAATATATGATTTATCAAAAGAATTAATTGCGAAAATGTTAAAAAACGGATATAAACAAATTTCATTGCATCTTAAGTTTCTAAAGCGTTTACTTTTACTTGAGAATTGTCAAAATCGGTAAATCCCAAGTAGCGAAATGTTTGCAATTTAGGTGAACCCTTGCAGAATTTTTTTAATTTTTGTACAAATTTTGATCCAAAACCTGAGATCTACCACATTTTTTTTGAAATCTACGATTTTTTCCGGATTCTACCACACAAATGTTAAGTGCGATCACTGCTCTTAGCGTATAAAATTTCCAATCGATTTTAAACTAACTTCCCGACAAGTTAGAGATTTGAAATTTTTAGCATAGTTCCAATCACGATGACTATGCAATTTAAAATATAAATGAATTCCCCAATGGTCCAGGGGTCTTGATTCAAGTGGTCAAAAAATAGTAAGACAACGTATAAGCTAACAGCGCGCAATTTTCCAAAGAACGTAAAACCACTCTAAAATTGTTAAACGTGCCGGCGCGCCGCGGCGGTAGTGTAGCAAAGCTATTTGTGGCAAATTCTAGATATCAACCTAGTCTAGATATGAACCTCGTTGTAGGAAGTAGAAGACTCCAGATGTCGCCCCGCCAGAAGAAGTTAAATATTGCGCTTAAATATATGCCATTTACATATGCTACAGCGGAAATGGGCGACACGCAATTTCTTCAAATGAAATTAACTGCTGCTATATGAACGGATGGTTCCGTGCGCAGAAGTGGAAAACTTTTGACTGCCATTCA
>NW_023458556.1:3701099-3711313 GCF_013731165.1 Rhagoletis pomonella
AAAATCAGCTAAATCCAGTGCTGGTGCAGGTATGCTTTTACGATAACTTATGCTCAATCCAGATGAAGTGCCAGTTTCAGGATGTATGTTAATGCAAACAAATTCTGATCTGGTAGCGTGCGATAGAAAAGCACAGAATGATGTGTTGCTTATTTTACGTAATGCGCTGCTTTGAGCTAATGAAAATTTTAAATTATAATTACAATCAATATACGCGTTGTGCAAGCGGAGTGTTAAAACTTACGTCCTTGTATACGAGTTCTGTTATTGTCGCGTACACAATCGATAGAACAAACGCATTGAAAATTCGTTGTTGACCACACACGCAATTGATCGTCACGATATAATGCAAGTAAGTATATCTGACCATTGATGTAACTAAATACAACCGAATTTGCATAGTTGGCATCCGAAAAATCGTTTTTGCCGCTATCAAATTCAAAACCATTTTCATAAAAAAGATACATATGAATTAAGTTTTACGCAGAAGACACTCACGTGAAAGCGTTTTTCAAATTCGAGAATAGCCGAGGCATTATATTGTTCTCCTTTAATGACTGAGAAGTGGTATCACCAGTCTCGCAATTCATTACGAACAACATTAGTTCTGATTGACAAGCTAATGCAAAGTATGCATCATCACCACTCGGTGATAAAAAGCTGGTAGCTGCGTGAGGCGCTGGACTTGAGGCTGCATTCTGTGAATCAATGACATAGAAACTGCTTGGATCGCGCACAGACGAGTTATTAGCTTCATGAAAAATGGAAAATTTTTCCGACTCATTAAAGTCTATAGAAATTCCAACATTTTTTGATGACAAATTGCTTGATCCATTCTGTGCGCCTATTTTATTGCCACTACCTTCAGCCAACGTATCGGGATGTGGAAACTTTAGATGGTGGAGACTGCAAACCGTCGTCACAAGAAGCGTGACATAGCCATCTTGCTCACTTATACAAACATTTAGAACTGGAGTGTCAGAAAACTTGTAGCGAACATTGTTTTTGTACAAAGTGAAGTCCAAAGAAACTTCGGACAGTTCCAGTACATCTTGATAAGTGCGCCTATAATGTGGAGTTAATAAAACGTTTTAGCACAAATCTTATTTTGTATTACCAATAAATGAAACGATTGCGATTGTGGTTCAATCGCACGTTTTGATAACAATATCCTCCAGCTTTTTCCGCAACTTTTATGTCCTGCAATGTACTCTGCGTTGCACCTGAAATATATATATGTACATATGTATGTATGTAAATGACTATTCATCAGACAGTTCATTACCAGTATTTAACTGAATTTCAGTCCACTCCTCTTGACACGAAGTGTCAGGTAAAACCTCACGATAAAATAAACATCCAGCATCCATTCTCCCTATCAATCTTAATATTATTAACACACAATACTTGAATTTATTCAACAATTTTTCGTCTACACATATTCTTCGATGCCGCAATCTAGTGGTGGCAAACTATCGATTGTTTTGGTTTTTTTTCACTACAACGATTAAGCCCAAAATACTGTTACGATTATCCTTGACACCTCGTCCGGATTTCCCAAATCATTCGGTTCGTATTGCTGGATTGTTAAATAAATGCTAACGATGGGTACTGTTTATGAATTTGTACAATTTTGGGTTGCTGTGTCCAAACGCGTGAATCGAATCAAAAAACTTTTACACAAACTTGTAGACAACAGTTCACGCTTTATTACAAAAATTTAATTTACTAAATCTGTGCACTAATTTAACAATAATGTCGGTTGGAAATATGGTATTTGTTGCAAATTTTTGTTATAAATTTGTATATACATTTTTAAATACAAGATATTTTTATAAAACACCCAGTAACCAAAATAGACATCACTGGTGCGGTAGCCCCAGGTTTACCACACAGGAAGGGAACTCTAGTTACCTCATCCTTTCCCAAGGTTACATCACTGGGGCGGTAGCCTAAGTTATGTCACACAGAAAGGAGAATTTTACGTAGTAAGGGTTATAATCCCTAAGCGCGGCCGAAGGCCGCCTACGCAGAAGGGTGTTCTCTGCAAAAGGTGTTCAGCCCCCCTTCTTCGGACGCAAGTTTAACTTTGTTTTTTCCTTGCAAAAAATCTAAAATTCCCCTATTTTCAAACAGCTCTCCAGAGGTCTGTGGGAGGGGTTGGGGGGGATGACTTTTCATAAAGCGGCGTCAACCCTCTTTCGTTTAGGGGGATTTGTGGGGCCCACACCCCCTCCCCCTCCGCCCACACCCGTCAATCGTTGTACGAATAGCTAAACATTTCCCCTAACGATGACCAAATTGTAGTACAACTGACCTTATTTACAACAAAAAATTTACAATACTCGCTTATACAGTAAAAACACTTAAAGCAATAACAACGCTTTACTAAACTTGTTAACACAATTAAGCTTATAGCTTGCTTATTCTCAACTCGCTTCTCTGCTCACTTTACTTGTAGCTTGCTGACTTGTAACTCACTCCGGTGTCTGGTGGCGCCCTTATATACCTGCGCACGCACTCCTGCCAACTCTAGAACGTTCTGAAGTTCCATGATGCAATAATACAAGGTGTTATCAGTTGGCAACCTCTCGCTCTAATTCAGCCATATTGACTACCTTAGGTGAGACAGTGTTACTTCTTTTACTATTCTTTGCCCATTAATATAGTTGAATGCTTTTTATTTTTTCTAGGTATACACACTTTGTTTTCTTGAAAAGGTATTTTATCTTATTTTATTTCATTTCATAACGAATATACTATAAAAAAAGCAAATTTTGTTAAGGAGAAAATGTGAAATTTTATATTTTTCCCCCATATGGGGATTCATTTCTTCCCGTTTTTCTTCTCATTCTACTGAGCTAAGGCAGTGTCAAATTGAGCTGTCACAACTGATACCACCTTGTATTATTGCATCATGCGTAATTAATTAATCCCAGCGGCTTTTTACCCTCCATTCCCGCCCAACCGACACGAGGGGCGCAGTCCGCATAACGTACGGAACTTTTTTTTTTAGTTTTTTGGTGCCGAGTAGTGGAAACAGGAGTTTGTTAAGTGTCGAGATCTAAAACTATTCAGCTACAGAATCAAATTCATTCAGCTGATTGGATATGCTAAAGATAGTATTTCAATTATTGAGAGTGGACATAATAGTTTTCTTTATAGTAAAAATCGAGTCCGATACGTCAAACGTGCTGGAATGACAGTTAAAATCTTGACATAAACCACGGAATGATTCGTTTAGTTCAAAATTAGTTTTGCATGGCTTTAAAAATAGAGGTCGAAAGTGTCTTGACACTCGAGAAGGAACATTAAAATTTACCTCAGCCAGGAGGGCCGGGCTATTAATCAAGCCTGTAATTAATTTTACGATAAATATTATACCTAATATTTCTCTACGACTTGCGAGTGTAGGCAAATTTATGAGCTTTAGACGACTTGTGTAAGGGGGGAG
This sequence comes from Rhagoletis pomonella, assembly GCF_013731165.1. NCBI lineage: Eukaryota > Metazoa > Arthropoda > Insecta > Diptera > Tephritidae > Rhagoletis > Rhagoletis pomonella. The sequence goes on from NW_023458556.1 coordinate 3,704,554, forward strand.
ATTTGTAATCTGAATCACAGTTAAAATTACGCAACGCAAAAAGCAAGAATTGTTTTTGAATTGATTCAATCCTTTCTGAATGAACTTGGTAGCGGGGATTCCAAACAATAGATCCGTAATCTAGTATAGGTCTAACTAAACTGGTAAAAAGAGCTTTTGTAACATAAGGATCTTATAACTCTTTTGACCATCGCCTTACAAATGCAAAAACGCCTTTGGCTTTATTGACTGTAACATTAATATGATGGTTGAAATTGAGTTTGGAATCCATTGTGATACCAAGATCGACAAAATTGGATACCTGCTCCAGATTATAATTTGATATTGAATAAACAGCTGGTTGAACAGCCCTCCGAGAGAAACACACAACTTTACATTTTTGAAGGTTTAGTGGCATATAGTTTGCGTTACACCAACTAACCACGTTGTTCAGATCCGCTTGTAACAAAGACCTTTCTTCGATAGACGACAATGTTTTAAAAAGTTTCACATCATCGGCATACATTAAAATTTTTGAATGTTTTATTATAGAAGAAATATCATTAATGAATATCAGGAACAGAATCGGACCAAGGTGGCTTCCCTGAGGAACTCCTGAAGAAACTTTAAAGATGTTGGAAGAACAATTATTAACAATAACTCTTTGTGTTCTATCAGAGAGGTAAGATGAGATCCATTGAAGAAGACTGGGGTGAAAGCCGATTAGGTCGAGTTTACTGATGAGTAACGAGTGACATACTTTGTCAAAAGCTTTACTGAAATCGGTGTATATTACGTCGGTATGAGCATTTTCTCTAAAACCGTTTGAGACATGAGTTGTAAACTCCAATAAATTAGTCATAGTAGATTTTCCTTTAGAAAACCCGTGTTGAGATTGTGTAATTGAAGAAGATATAGAATATGTCAGCTGGTTAACAATAATTGCTTCGAATAATTTGGGGATAGCGGAGAGTTTCGCTATGCCTCGATAGTTTTCTATAGAGGACCTGTGCTGCCGTTTTTGTGAAGTGGTATTATGAAAGACTCCTTCCAGGCTGACGGAAAAACGCCATGTTCAAGTGACTAATTGAATAGAGTTGTTAAAGGCTCGCAGATGTTCTCAGCGCAGTTTTTAAGAAAACAGGTCGGAATATGATCAGGTCCAGGCCTAAATGACGCTTTTAAGGTTTTTAAATAGTGTAAAACTTCATCGGAAGATATTACTGGAATATAAGCAGAGTTGATTGGACAAAGCTCGTACGGATAGTCTCCACTTATAGGGAAGTCTACAGAATAATTGGACCTAAAGAACCGAGCAAACATGTTGGCAATGAGTTGGCTGTCGCTAGATACAGTGTTGCGATAAATATAAGTGTTTCCAGCATGTACACTTATACATTTAAATTCGGTATATTGAATGACAGGAAGACTAACTTCCTCGGGTGGTATCGATGAATGCACCGCAAAAAGAACACCACCACCGATTCTGCCCACGCGGTCACTCCTGTGTATTTGATATTCATTTGGAAGATTTTGGAATTAAAAATATGTGGTTTGAGCCATGTTTCGGTTAAGGGTATAATATTAAGATTGCAGTCAAAACTGCTGTCTCATTTTTTCCTTACGAAATAATCGAACAGGAATATATTATGTATTTCTGTTTCAAACAAGGACGCCTTGTACGCTTCACAAACAAACTTCAGCAAACCATAGTAGAAAGCATGATAAAAAATAGGAAGGTAGAACCGCTGAGAGGAATTTTTCAAATTCTTGACTTTTGCAAGCAATTTAATTTTAAAATTTTATACACAAACTCACACACACACATTCTCATTTTCAATCTCAAACAACAACTTTGAACAGTTCCTTTTTTTTACTCTCAATTTTATACGATTTTAAAATGTTGGCAAAGTTCAAAAAAAAAATCATGGCCGACGCATTGGTAGAACGGTATTACATTACTATGCTTTTATCATGGTAGAAAGCATAGAAAATTTCTTAAGAACTTCGTACTGCTTAAGAAAATTTAGCTCAATAAATTTTTTTTGATCATTTCTTGGGCTTTTTTACTCGTCGAACTAAAGAAATGTTTACAAATAATAACATAAAAAACAGATTTGGTTTTTATTAATCCCTAATTTCAATTGCATTTCTGATTGGACACAAAAACTATGGGAAAGCATTGGTGTTGTTGAAGAGATTTACATAATTTATCCCAAATGGAGAATAACGATATTAAAAAAAATTTAAAACGACCAACGCAGATCTCCATTATTTGAGAATATCAAGTAACACTTGTATGTCCATTGAAAATTTTCAATCCTTGAGATAAACTTTTTTATTCAGTTTTAGAGATTAAACTGAATACGTAAATATGTTTAGCTTTTTAAATTAAACTTTCATTATAAAGGTAGGTCTCTATGGTACTTAAAAAACTATATTTAATGCAATGGGGCGTATTCATAGTCAAAATTAAGTTGGCACTTAAAGTTAGTTGCAGCTTTTTGAAATAATTTTGGTTGGGTATCTGTCAATAAAGTTACAACCAACTTTAAGTACCAACTTAATTTTTACTATTAGATTTTTTATCTTTTTCAAAAAAGGCGACTATCGATAGATTATCGATAGTTTAAAAAAAAATATGCCCACTATCTATAGTTTTCCACCACTACTTATAAGTATGAAATTTGTGAGCGAAACAAAAAAAAAATCATTGTACTTGATTATTTTTTACCCCTAAATTCACAATTTCAAATCGATATAAAATGGAAATGGGAACCAACTTTTACAGATTCTTTGGTATTTATTCACAGATTGACCTCTTATAATGAATGCAATTGGTCTCTTTCTCATCACTTTTTGAGTGTTGCACTGTGTAATTATCAGCGCTAAAAATAAGCGTTTTATTTTATTTAAGGCTAATTAACAAGAGAATTCAAAATTTTTTAAAGAAAAATATTTTCGTGAATACTCACTGTAAAAAAGTGCCTTTAAAGATTCGATTATCCGTAAATTTTTCAATAATTGCAATTAATTATTTTTTGCTTGTCATGAATCATATGAATAATTAATCGATTATTTTATTTTTTTCCCATCCCTAGTTATGTATTAAATGGAGCTCGTTGGAATAAATTACACAAATTCAAAAGTTGAACGTTGAATGAATTTATTGAATATTTGGATAGCGATTCATATAATATTTTACGTAATCTAAGATTAATGTTACTTTTCTTTGCAGTAATGAATACATATATGTACGTACATTCGTACAATAAATTTCTGGGAAGGTAAAGCGAATGGCGATTAATAGAACATAATTTAAATTTCTTATTAGAACAGTCATTACATTTTAATACTGTTTGTTAACATTAAATTATATGTATATAAGAGTATTGTACATAATTATATTACAGAAATATATGTACAGTGGCTCAAACAAATTACCACGTGTTGATTTTTTTCAATATTCGTAATGCTTTTCCGAGATAATTTTTTTTTTGTTATCTTTATATAAAGTACCGTGCACGCTTTAGCCAAAACAACATAAAACACAGTTTAAGACTTTATAAAAAATTTTGGAAAATTCAACAAATTTTCATCAAAATTTTAACTTCTTTATCTGATTCTTTACAACATTTTCCGGTATGTAGTTTGAGTATGCAGCTTTATAGCTCATATAGTCTAATGAAGCAAGTTTCAAACGGTTAAAAAATCCCATTGATTTTTAACAATTTTTTTTTGTGACCGATTTTTGTACCTTTTTCCATATAAGACTGCATTTATTATGAAATAAAATGCGGTAGACCATTAACAACAAAATTTCAATATAGTTTGACACTGTGATATGTCTTTGGTTAAAGCTTGGATGATATTTTTTTATAGAAAAATACCAAAAAAAAAATATAAATCGAAAAACACTACGAATATTAAACAAAATCAACGCGTGGTATTGTTTCGAGCCACTGTATGTATATATGTACACATAAAGTGTTCATTAAATCTGAAATAGTCTTTGCGGGTCAGCGTGAAGGTGACATTGCCTTATTTACTAACTAACGATACAACCTCTTAAACGTCGTAAAAAACTTAATTTGTGTAAGTTGTACTTAAAGAATCGATAAAAGTATGAACCATAACTATCAAGTGCATTAATTTGTGCCAACAATTTAAAAATCTACAAAACCAAAATATGAAAATACATCAATTTTTTTCTTATTGTTTTAACTGCTTAAATACAACTTAACAAATTTTCAGGGATTGCTTCTGTGGTGATATCTTAATCAACTTTGATGGAAACGAAAATTTTCCATTAACGAGATGTAAAATTTTAAACACAAAAAGGAAAAATGCGTAACGGTAAACATGCATGTCGCTACCTTAACATAGAAAGGCCCTTACAAAGCTGAATTTCGAAAGAAAATTAGAAAGGGACTTTTCTATATTAATGTAACGATATGTGCATCTTGTTTAACTGTGAACGCGGCTATCCATATATGTATACATACATATGTACTTGTATGTATGTGTTTTATTTTTTATGCATACATACATGTCTAGTGAATCATGGACTGGAGATTCCATTGCGAATTTCACGCGAAGTCGGCAGTTCTAAAATAGAGAAATGCATTGACATCTCAGCTTGTTACTAAAACTTATTAAATTTTTGGAATTACAATAATGCATGATAGAAACCTTCAACGTTCAATTCGTCCGCCATTGGGTTTTTGACGTTTGCTAGCATTTTGAAATTACTCTATCGAAATGAGTCTAATGTCAAAGAAATTCAAAAAAATAAACAAATGAAAATTTATGATTTGAAATACATATTTATTTATTCAGAAGTTAGAAAAACTAAAAAATTTGTAATCGAAAAATTAGTTGCTGCTTTAACGGCTGCGGAAATTCCGTTGTCCTCTGCAAGCTAAGCAATATCAAGTTGTTTAAATTCGCGCATTTACCGTATAAAGGCAAATATGGATCGTGGCTTGTGGTGTTATGAAAAGGGATTTTTGAACTTTGCGAAATAGGGGCCGATTAGTACCTTTTTTCATTTTCTTTTTAACCGACTTCTGTACAACTCAAAGCTTCTTTACAAGCAAAAATATGACATACATATGTACGTTCATGTAGTTTGATTTTTCATCTGTCACTTGCGTTTATATCGCCGTGGAATCACCCATATTATATAGATTATTTTTAAAAAGAGTTATGGTTATGTAACAAATATCTTATATATTGATATTTCTTAAATTTTTATATTCAACACCAACAGCCGGTTTCACCAGCAATTTAAATAGAAAATGATTTTTTATTTTCTGTCAATTTCCATATAAAATTCAAAAAATTAAAATCATTTTTCACTTGAATTGCTTTCGTGAAATTGGCTGATAATAGTATTCTTATGTATGTATATGTATAGTACATACATGTATGTATGCATGCATGCATGTAAATATGCACCGTATATTTAGTTCATCCATGTGTAAAGATAAGCACATAAAGATAAAATCAGCATATATCTTTAAATCTTAAGAATAACAAAATAACTATAATGATATGATTAAACTTTTATTGTGATAACGATCCTTATATCAAATTTCCACTAGACATTGAATTGACAAAAAACTAAAAAAAAAATACCATACGGAAATGAACGAATCAAGGCGTATTTAACAGGTGATAGCAGCACCCTTTCGCCTCACGGCTTCATATGTCAAATGGCTGTTGTTGATTGGTTGGAGCAGTTGATTGTTTATTGTTTTTTGTTCTCTTTCACATCATTTCTATGCAATTTTTGACAGTCCTCGCCGCAAAAGCAAAAACAAAATACATGTACATTTTGTTGTTGGCGTACCGATACCACCTTATTGAATACGCCTTGGAACGAATCGTTTATGTTTTCAATGCTGGATTTTGTTATAAAATTGTTTCTAATTTAACGCTAAGTGGAAATCGGACATGTGTATGAATGACGTACATAGCGCAATGCATCAATGATCAATAAACATTTTAATTACTGTATATCTTAAAATTTTTCGTATCACAGTTTCTTCGCCTAAAATTGTAAATGTATTTGCTTACTATTTGAAAACATACAAATTTTGTTCATACATAACATATTAAATATAATTTAGAATCGAAAAGAAGAGCTAAAGGATGATTCATTGTATACACTGCGTACATTATTAAAAAAGGATAAGTTAGAGTACATATTCACAAATATATTTTTCGGCTATTAAGCGAAAGGAATATTAAATATGATGACAAACGAAAATAATAAAAATCATGATAAAAATATATGAATTCAGTCTGATATATATAGTTCTAAAACATGGCACTTACATACAAAGTCAGACATAAACGAAGAACTATTATTTTACCACTTTTAGTCTATGACGTTAATAAGAATATTTGTGCACTTCTTGACACTACATCGTGTTTTTTTTTTTTTTTTTTTTTTTTGATTAATTATTGCAAGCGGTTTACTATGTGGAAGTGAAATATTTTACTATTTCTTTAAATATACATACAAGCGTATTTATAATCTACATTTTCCAACTTTCATGTTGAAATTGCACATGCGCGTATTTGGCGGTTTTAAAAACCATTGGAATACATTTTTTTTTTATCCTAAAAATATACGTTCGCTAACATATTGTAGAAAGTGTGAAGTAACCTTAATTTAGAAATGTAATTGATAACACTAGTTTACAGCAAAAATGTTCAATGGATGTCACTATCGAATTTCTATGTAGAATTGCTCGGTGTTTCCGAAAATCGA
>NW_023458556.1:3711323-3723952 GCF_013731165.1 Rhagoletis pomonella
GGTGTCGTACGGGAACAGCCTTCTTGCAAAATACTGAAGTACCTGGAACAGACTTATAGATGAACAACGAGAAAACTAAAACTATTTGCTTACATTCAATTGGTCAAATTCTCCACTCGATTTGAAACCATTACACCACCACCAACACTAACAGATCCACTCATTATGTTAGTACCGGAATTACCTACCGCACCACTGTTAGAAGTTATTAATCCAGCGTTGCCTTCACTCTCACTCTTCCACGAAGATACCGGAATATGTGGTGCTGGCAAACAATTACGTAGGGTTTGTACAATTTGAATTGTGTCTAAAAGTGCTAGAAAGTTGGAGTAATGCATGAATATAAATAATTTCGTAGTAAATTATTAACAGAAGCCTCACTTTTTTGTAAGCTTTCGCTCTGCTTGCCATACGGTTTACACATTGATGGGCGTATATAAGTCTTCATGCGTGCCATGTTCCGCATCAGTTCTGCAAAAATGCGTACTATTTTGTCTTGGCCTACTGGTAAAGGTTCACGATTATTATCTGGCACAGTCCAGGCGCCATTATGCAAGGCAAGCAAGTCTTTATTAGATTCAATCGATTCCAAATTGGAACTGCAAAGATTATCATTTTTACATATACGGTTAATATCCGTTCTTTTGAATCTATCGACTTTCAAAATAAATAATAAGAGTAGCACAAATGATTAATCCACAAAGAATTGTTATTTTTAGATTCGAAAATCCGGTTAATATCCGTTCATTTTGTTATCGAGATATCCGTTAATTTTATGATTTTTTCCTGAGAAATTTTAATGACCGGATATTCACAAAACCCGAATATGTCAAGAGTCATAGTTTCGAGTAAAATAATAGCAGTAAAATTCAAAATGATGCTGCTTGTAACTTATGTTTATTTATTTTATTAATTTCCATTTAAAATATGGGTCGATCTTTATCAGAAACCGCATAAATACAAGTAATTTTTAAGCAAAAAATAAAACCGACTTCAATTTAAAATTATCGCTAATTTCTTCATGATCTATTGGTCGGATTTAAACCAAATAAGGATGCGACCACTTGTGAGGTAGCACGTTTCTTTTAAAAAAAGAATTTTAGAAATCGGTTAACGTGGTTCAGGTGATGCGGTAACATACATCAAAAAATATTCCGATGAACTGCATACCTTTTTTCCTTTTTGTAAAGTCGGTTAAAAGTTACAAAGCTTGCACAAAGTTCACATAAATTAAACTTAAAAAAATGTTTATCAAAATTTCGATTCTTAAATTAAAGGGAATCAACTATTCGAATAGTAACATTCATAATCGAATTATTCGAATAATTTAAAAAGCCCTAGATCACACCCGTCACTATGGAATTACCCTGCTATTATTTTACTCGCAGCTATATGTCCGTAAGTATACAATGAATATGTACATATGTATGTATATAACAAAAAAATTTAAGGAATTACATACCGTCACTGGAAATGCAAAATAACGTATCATCATCGTCACTGAACTGCAAAAAGTCGTAACTTATAAAAAATTCAAAATTCACATTTTGATTGTTATATAAAGATAGATTTCATCAAATTACAATTCCCCATATCGTTTTATGAAAAAAAAGTGACGACTTTTTCCATTTCAGTGACGATGATGATACGTGATTTTGCATTTCAGGTGACGATATGTTGACCGCATATCGACGGCTGAGTGGAAGATCGATCCACCTCGGCAGCCAGTTCGAAAACGCCGTATCTCAGAAAATTTTTCAAGAACGCCCTACTACGGAATTTTGTTGAAGAACGCCGTACCGTTGAATTTTCTTGAGGACCGCCTTATTTCAGAATTCGGTTCAAAAACGCCCTATCTCAACATAGTTTCAGTTGAGATAGGTCGTTTTTGAAATAAATTCTGAGATAGGGCGTTTTTCAATCAAATTCTGAAATTCACACAAATTTTGAAGTAGAGAATTCTTGAAAAGTTTTCTGGGGTGGGGCGTTTTCGAACCTGCTGCCGAGAGAGATCGGTTGATCTTCCACTCAGTCGTCGATATACGTCGATATAAAAATGGGCTAATTCTGCTACTGCTATATATTTTTATCTTACCGCAAAAGCTCAACATTTTTTTGCACCATTTGTTCAGTTGAATGTGATGAAGACGATGATGCAGAGTGGCTGGAATGAGCACTAGGTGATTGCGATGGTGGGGGCAGCTGATGGTTATGATGGACATTGCTGCTGTTAGTGTTGCCGCTAATACCCATGATGCTGGTGTTGCCAGGATTACCAGCAGAACTGTGTCCTCCGCCACCGCTACTGGCACTGGTGCTTAAGTTAGTACTAGTTGATGGCAAAACAGCTGGGCTGCTACAGTTTCCCACACCACTGCTGCTAGTTCCACTTCCAACCAAATTATTATTGTTGCTATTCATGCCAGTACTAGTGGCAATTGCAGAAGCGGCTGCAGCATTAGATACCATAGAAGAACTTCCAGCGGCTTGTGCAGCTGCGGCAGCAATTGCGGCTACCTACAGAATGGATATATTAGCACAATATTTAATTATAAAAAAAAATATTAAAATACAGAAATTGGTAAATATTTGATTTTGCAAATGGACGTACCCTAAAATCATTGATTCCTTGCAGTTGTAAATTAGCGGCAGCCGCAGCCACCACCATTGGATCAAAATGTTTAGGGTCTAACTGTTGTAGCACTCGCTGTTTTTCCAAAGCACTCAAATTGTTGAATTTTTCCAAGCTTTGTTGAGCCAGTGCCCGGCTCTGTTGCTGCTGTAAAAGTGCTGCTGTCAATTGCTGTTGCTGTTGTTGCTGAGCCACAGCTGCTGCTTGAGCCTGTGCCTGTGCCTGAGCCTGTTGTTGCTGTTGTTGCTTGGCTGCAGCTGCAGCAGCGGCCGCAGCAGCAGCGGCAGCTGCTTGTTGTTGTTGCTGCTGATGGTGTGCAGCGGCGGCTGCAGCAGCACTAAGCTGCGACAACTGAGATTGTATACTGTTTTGCTGCTGCTTAGTGAGCATTTGTAACTGTGGTGGCACCACAGGTACCTTGGGAGTTGACGCATGTGAAGCTGGCGAACTTTTTGTTAAATCGACTTCTCCTCCACTGCTTACTGAACTGCCACTGTTAGAACCAACATTGCTACTACTCCCTCCGGAGCTTCCAGATCCTGATGACTGCACACCACTGTTTGCTGATCCGGTCACCATTGAATGAGGTGGTGGCGGTGGTGGAGGCAAGTGTGGTAAATGTTGTAGGAAGTCTGCCGGATTAACTCCGGGAAATTGCTGCTCCATAAAGGGTAATGGCGACAATCCTAGATGGTTTTTATAATAGCGACATGCTGGGCTAGGGCAAGACTGCACTACTTCAATAATAAATTCTTTTTCCATGCCAAAATTTTCTCGACCTATGGTGTATGATTCGATGACAGCGCGCACAGTGGCTTCAACACTTAAATGTAACCCATGTGGTCCAGACATGTGTTTAAGCATTACAGCATTAGCAAAATGTTCAAATGGTAGTACAATTTTGCCATTTTCACGTAGTATCAACCGTCCTTGTGCGTCTAATGTTAGGCGATTGGCAAGAACCCTGAGAGAACAAAAAAACAGTAACAAAACCTCCAAAACGAATGTTCTTTAATCTCTACTTACTGCAAATAGGCTGCGCTAGGCAGCATAGCGTTGTCTTTTAAATCCGTGAAACATTGTAATAATTCAGCACTGGGATTCCATCCTTTATTTTGCAAGTATAGCTGCAATAGCATGTACAGCTTTTCCGTAACATATCCAACACCAGGAATTGCAGAATTGCTGCCAGTCTGCAAATCGCCATGGGACACTGTTGTGCCCATTCCATGAGCACCACCACTGCCGCTGGCAACAGCCGAGCCACCACCAACCCCACTACCAAGCCCACCAACACTTACTCCTCCTGGGCCTTTCGAAAGGGCGGCTTTCATTGTCTCTGATAGATCTAACTTGTAGTTTTCCGGATAAAAATTTTTAACATGATCCTAAAAAATTTGGAGCTAATTAATACACACAGTTGTCGGAACTTGCATTACTACTAACCAGATTATTCATCTTTATAAATGGGAGAGCGTAGCTTCAGAGAACAATTTCAGTCACTTCTTCCTTTATTTTGTTAAACGAATGTTTAATACGTATAGTTTTTTTTTATTTATTCGTTCACCAATAAGAATTTTTTTACTGTTTTTTCTTACAAGAAAATGTATGCTCGGTGAAAAATTCTTCTTGGATTGGCTTTCTCCTTTTTCATGATCCTTTTTTCAGGACTTATCTTTTGATGGTATTCGTGACATTTTTGTTTGCTTTTTGCTTTGCTAATCAAATTTATCCGTTTCCTTTTCTTCCTCTTCCATTTCCCAGGTTTGCTTTTTTAGGCACAGTATATACAGTTTATTACTTTTTGAGTATCCTCAGGGGTTAATTCTGAGTAGGGTTGTTAATGAGAAGGAGCATGAATTTTGTTGATTCAGAGTTGTATACAAAATTACTGTGGTATGAAAGGGAGCAACAACCGTACTATGGCAGAGTAGAGCAAGTCATGGCTGTGTAATAGTGCCCGAAACTAATTGCAAAAGTGAAAAATATTGCAAATTATTGTCTATTATTATAGATATTAGTACAGATTATCATAGTTCAGTGTATAATTTGTTATATTACACCGTACATGATAATGAACTGTTAAATGCTGAGAACGCTTGTAACTTGTAGATCACTCAAACTTGGGTGTGACTAATGGCAAAGAACGTAGATAACGAGAAGGGACAACTCGTTATAATTGTGGCAAAAGTCCGCAACAGGGGCGTCCCTTCTCTTTTAATCCAATCAAAACACGCACTAGGGCAAAAGACGTTCTACGTCTACGTTCTTTGGTATCAGTTGCCAAGCAGAAAAAGTATCAAGTATTATTTTTTAAACTTTTATTTGAAAAACAAGCAATAAATAAAATTTTATAATTAAATTGATAGTCATAAAAAAAATTGTTACTTGCTTTAACAAAAACAGAATCCATATGCTTATTTGCATAATGAAAAACAAACTTATAGGGCCTCTATCATTGCGCAACCCGAGATTTGTAAGGTCAATATTGTGGAAATTACTACACAATAAAATTGCGCAAACCTAATTTGGAGCCGCTGCAGTGATGGCGACTATCGATGTTTCTTTTGTACACCTCTGCGCCAGTGATCGGACTTCACCACATTGGGATAGATTTAGAACTAAAGACCAACAACAGGCAGAGTGCGAGGATAAAATAAACTGTAAAATAGAAAATTTTCTCAATATTCAGTGTTTCGACAGGAAACGTGGTTTTATTGTTAAGTTGCAAAATACATGATTTATCAAAAGAATTAATTGCGAAAATGTTAAAAAGCGGATATAAACAAATTTCATCGCATCTTAAGTTTCTAAAGCGTTTACTTTTACTTGAGAATTGTCAAAATCGGTAAATCCCAAGTAGCGAAATGTTTGCAATTTAGGTGAACCCTTGCAGAATTTTTTAAATTTTTGTACAAATTTTGATCCAAAACCTGAGATCTACCATTTTTTCCGGATTCTACCACACAAATGTTAAGTGCGATCACTGCTCTTAGCATATAAAATTTCCAATCGATTTTAAACTAACTTCCCGACAAGTTAGAGATTTGAAATTTTCAGCATAGTTCCAATCACGATGACTATGCAATTTAAAATATAAATGAATTCCCCATATGGTCCAGGGGTCTTGATTCAAGTGGTCAAAAAATAGTAAGACAACGTATAAGCTAACAGAGCGTAATTTGCCAAAGAGCGTAAAACCACTATAAAATTGTTAAACGTGCCGGCGCGCCGCGGCGGTAGTGTAGCAAAGCTATTTGTGGCAAATTCTAGATATCAACCTAGTCTAGATATGAACCTCGTTGTAGGAAGTAGAAGACTCCAGATGTCGCCCCGCCAGAAGAAGTTAAATATTGCGCCTAAATATATGCCATTTACATATGCTACAGCGGAAATGGGCGACACGCCATTTCTTTAAATGAAATTAACTGCTGCTATATGTACACATGAATGTTTATACAAAACGTAAGCAAACATTTTGCTTGCATAGTCTTCTGTTCTCTTTCATGAAATAAAACAACACTTTTTAATATACAACGCTTTTATAAATGGACTAAAAATTAGAAAGTAAAATAATAAAAAAAAAAAATATTTTTTAAAAACAAGCTTTTATTTAACATGTACAATCAAAGGAATAAAATAAAGTAGCGTAACAAAAGATTTTTTAGCAAGAAAATTTTGTCAAAACTGCACTAAAATGAATAAAATAAAATAAGTTAAGGTCTCGTTAAAGTTACCAAAAGCCATTTAGTGAGAGGGGTTATTCAAACTCTAATGAAAATTACTAACAATTTGTACTAATTTACTTCGTTTTTAAAAAAGCTTGTCGGCGAATTCAGCGTACATGCATAATTGGTTAGGTATGTATATGTATGTATGCAGATATGTAAATGCCGGTTTGCTATTCGCGCGATTTGTTGTTTCGCCTAATGTTTTTGCGCGTTTAGTTAAATATTTACTTCTAAAAAACATCCCCACTTATAAAAAACGTTTTAATGTTTTCTTCTACATACGTATGTATATCAGTGTAAATCGAGGTCCTAACGCGGTTATGTGTCATAATATTGTAAGAAAATTCTCTTACTCAGTTCTGAAATTCCGTGGCTTCAGGCGACCAAGTCTTCTAACTTCGCAACTAGGCGCCGTAGTTCCTGCTCCTTTTAATTTTTGTATATGTATGTATCTATAAATGCAGGTGGTCGAAAAACAAAAATAAATACACACAATTCAAAACTATCTCAAAGCAAAATTTAATTTTTAATGAAAATTAGAAAATGCCAACTTGAAAAGGTTTAAAAGTTATTCATCATTTGACATTATAGTCGGTGTTCAAAAGAGAGAAATGTCAAAATCACTTCTACACAAAGAAAAAGCAAGGAATAAATATTTCAAACCATAAGGAAAATGGGCGCCATTTTAGAATTCCTGTTTAAAAACACACACAGTTTTGCTTCCTTTTATTTAGCTTTAAAATATGATTTAATACTTTGCGTTCATACTCATTACATACATAAATATTTGTACGCATATAAAAATTCATAGCTTCGCCGACATACTGTAACGCCTTTAAAAAAAAATATGCAAATAGTCAAATAGGCTGTTACTAGCACGATACGAATAGTAAAAAACTTATTTTTAGTTTTTATATACATAGTACATATTTTCATGGCCAATTGGGCCATATGTGTGCATACATATATCGCTACCTTAATATAGAAACCCCCCCTAACTGACTTTCATTCAGCATCCAGTTTTGTACGAAAGTCGATCGATTACTCACTCAGAAAAAAAAAACTGATATAGCAGAAATATTTAAGATAAATTGACCACTAAAGAACTTGAATTCCTATTAAAATTTTTAATCACTTACTAAACAAACAAAAATGTTAGTTGAGGCTTTTCTACATACATATATGTATGTATTAAAGTAGCGATACAAACATATAACATACTATAAAATTTATTGACGATCAAGAATATCAAAAACAAGCAGTTTTCGCAGGAAAGCGAGTTTTGATGTTTTTTACTCATAAAATAAACGTTTTACGATCCAGCATTTTATTCATTTCTGATATACATACTTTCTTGTTGCATTTTTTAAAACAATATTTTGTAGAAGAAAAATATTTGCTGCATATTATTGTAACACCTCATACACGTTTAAATATGTATGTATGTATGTATGTATGTACATACATATGCACAGATTTAGCTTCTTTATGTATGTACATACATATGCACAGATTTAGCTTCTTTATTATTTCTTTTGTATTTAATACATTTAAGGTTAAGAATGTATATTCATATACATACATAGATCACTTAAGTAAATACGTACATACATGCATATGTATTTTATAGTTACACTATCTAATCGCAGGAATATTTTGTTAACAATTGGCAAATTCCCTTAAGTAATTCAGCAGTACAAGTTAATCTTAGTATTCTATTAGTATCATCTATAATGTATGTATCTCAAAGTGGACAGACTCGTTCCTTAAAATATTTTGATTTTTAAAAGTGTATAAAAGCCAACTATTTTTCATATAAATGCATACATTTGTATGTGTATCCCATATTTTGTCACTCCTGATCTCCCGTGGCGGCAATAATGCATTTCTGCATATTATTAACTAAGATATTGTACATTCGCAGCACATTAATGTGTAATATAGACACTTTACCACCTTCTCATCCTCAACGTCCAGATCGTCTTTATTATTGTGCTTGCTGGATACACCATCTAGTTGGTCTAATTCTTTCGTTGTTGAGATTTTCTTCTTCTTCTTTTTCTTTTTATTCAACATTTCCTTGCCATTTCGCTCTAATAGTAACTCATCTATCCATTCCAGATCGTTACTGGGTATTTTCGTATTGTCGGATATACTTTCGATGGAATTAATATCATTCTGAAAAGAAAATTTAATTAAAAATACTGTGAATGAAAAAATACTAAAATTTATAAATAAGACACCAAAAGAAAGAATCTACAATGGGCACACACGGAGTGGAACACACGGTTGGTAGTCCCATGTTACTCAAGCCAAACGGCAACTTACGCAACACGTCGGTGCCTCCAAGCACCTAAGTAGCTTCACGTCTCCGCGGAGTTTAACTGAGCAACACAATCCCCCAATAGACGCTCCCACGACAGTCGGGTTTACGTAACCGGAACGACCCAGATTTATATCTGGCTAATGACTGTCACTCCAGCAATACTCACCCAAAAACTCTTTGGGTGGAATTTGTATGCTGTTACAACAACAACCTCCCAATAGAGGACATCTATGGATCCGACACACGAAAACTAGTTCCTAAGTACCTCTAGGAGGTACTTACCAAATTTGAGCTCATAATATTAACGGGAAGATTATGCTCATCATAGTTTTCCATTTTCAATTTAGTCTTATATAAAAATGGTCATATCTCATCACCAATAGATCGTTAAACCAGTCGCATTATCAATATTTATAGGAAATTGAACGCTCTATAAAAATGGTCTCCTATACTCTTTTCATTAATCGAACCATTTAAAAGATATTCAAGGTCAAAGATTGAAGTATTTTAAGGAAAATAACTTTTTGTTTTGAATTTTGTAACTTACTAAAAAATAATTATTGTCAAATGAGTTTCAATTATTTCTATGGGAAATTAAACGCTCTACAAACAAGGTCTCATGAAGTTAATCGATTACTCTAACCATTTAGAAGATATTCGCAGTAGAATCCCAATACCTGATTTTAATAGTTTTTCAGAAAATATTTTCAATTTATCCATTTAGTTTATGAGTTTTGAGACAATTTTTATTTTTGCGAGTGCTAACTGAAAAATGAAGATAGTGGGCCGAAATTTTCACATAAAAGTCATATAAATTGATTGTTTTCATTTTTCAGTAATCCGGTAAGGTTTGTCACAAAAATAAGTGGGACGAAATTGTAGCTCATACAATTATCTATAAAAACTGTTATAACCATTTTTCTTCCTAAGGTATAATTTTTGAGATATGCCGATTTAAAAAATTGTGTTCTCCATAATATGCACAATTTACCTGTACTCGTTTGTATTTGGTACGTTTTTTAAGGTGGTTTTCCTGGTAGGCCTACTCCACGACTCCTGTTTAGCTAAATAGTACCATTGGAGGTGATGAAAGCGGCGTAAATTAGAAGTAACTACAGAAAACTATTCATCGAAACCGGAAGTCGGTAATATCACCAAAAGATAGAGCTGCATCCCCGAATTAGTAGCTACATTTTTTGCGGTTTTCAATAAAAATCATTTCCCTCCATTTCAGAGGTGGTGGTTCTCGTTTGAAGTGTGTAAAAAACACCGTTAATCTTTGATTTTTTTTGCTGACGACTTCACGCATTTTCTTCCATACAAAGTTACTATGTTCGACAGTTTGTTTTGTATGGAAGAAAATAACAACACAAAAAAAAAGTATTATACTGCGAAAGAAAGTATAGATACGAGAGTTATGTAAACGTCTCATTTTTAACATTACCTGATGATTATTATTTTCATTTTTATGATTCTTTTTTTTAGTTGGAGAACAACTTGATTCCCTTCCATAGTGTTGTTTAGATGTGTGAGTGGGTGACGGTGTTGTCGTTGTTGAAGCTGTCGTACCAGACGATGCATTTAAGAGCTCACTGGTCGCACCCTCAGTTGGTGGAGTATTTAGTCCATTTTTGGGCGGTGTTGGCAAGTCATACACGTCGATGTCATTTGAGATGTCTTTACCGAGAATGGAAAAACGATTTTCCTACAAAGTAGAAAGTACATAAGTATGTATGTATATAGAACTATATATACTAGACTAGATTTGGCTTTATAGCTATACATGTAGCAATAAAAGTGGCTACTGAAGTAAATACGCTTTTTCAATTTTCAAACAGAAGAAAAAATCCTTTTTGTCATGCAAGTAAGCTGAGTACCCGTAAATGTTGGCCATTAATTGAACTGGGATTTGCCGTCTAAAGCACTATTCACTTAAAATTGGTACGCACTTAAATTATCCCTGCACTATATAGTATATACATGTGTCCACATACACATGTATGTACATATATGCGACCGGATAATATGAGGGTCTCTGAGGTGCTTAATTCCCGTGTAGCTTCTTTAAAAGGTTTTAGTGGCTCAACACAAATCGAAGATTATAAAGACTCAACGCATCTTTTACCTTTAAAATTATGTTTGTATCGGGGGCTTATATTCAAAACCTGCTATCATTGATTTTCACAAAGATACCATCTGATGTTAGAACGGGTGAATTCCAAAACGTCAAAATACAAAGCATCAGTCTCTTTTATTTCTAGACCTCAATAGATTTTAATGCCAAATGTGCGCAACCACGGTTAGATGCTAGCTTTCTACTTAGTTGCGCAAGTTAGGCTTTTTCTCCTAGTGTGGTTTAGAAATAAAAGAGACTGATGCTTTGTATTTTGACGTTTTGGAACGCACCCAACTTGTCTGAGACCTAGCTGTCATCCCTGATGACACATTTGAATAGTAAATTCTTTTAACAAGCGATATATAAGGTCACCACTAACATCATCGATGACAGTTAAGTCTCAGAGAAGCTCTTACATCAGAAAGCACTTTTTGTGAAATTCGCGGATACCAGGTTTTGAATATAAGTCCTCGATATACATACATATATTATATAGAGGCAATATTAATGTGTCGGACGACTTGCACAGCATTCGCAAAAGTTCCGCATTGATTATTGCGAGTGCGTAAGCGAATTTTAAAAATTAATGCGGAAGCTCCGCGTTTGCGAATATCCGCTAAATTTCTGGTACATATGTCGGCCGCTGTGGTGTAGTGGTAAGCAGTGCGCACTTATTTTCTTCCGAAATTCAGCTTTGTACAAAGTTTAATACTTGTCAAAACGGGCTCGCGTATCTGCATAAACAGCCTTTACAGGCTAACGTAATATTCACGCACGCCGCCAAATTACTGTCAAAAATTTCTCATACACATACAACTTATATGGGACCAACCGAAATTGAACGGCGTGCGTATGAAGCTAACTCAATTACCAATTTTCGTTCCGCGTGACATTTTGATTTGACGTTTCGCTCAATGAAATCAAATCGCAAGCCAATTTCAGGGGACGCAAAAAAATAAATTCCACGACGTGCGTACCAAAATTAGATAATATGACATTGACGGTAAATTCCAGCTACTTTAAACTTGCACTTTATTATACTAAAATTGAAATAGAAAGCTCGAAATTTTTACGAAAGTTTGTCGATTTTTTAATGTTGTTCAAAGATTTAAACTTATTTTCATAGAGTTTTTGTAAAGGAATTAACTATATTTTTATAAACAAATAATTAGAATTAGAAAATAATAAAATAAATAGTCAACTCTAGTCAATATATGAGTGTCGTGAAGTTATGATATTTAAGAACATAAAGAATTAACGATGACACTGTTTCTAACTATATGAAGCTGATTTCGACATTTTGTTTTAATAAGATTTAGTATCGAAAATATTCTTTCAAAACTTGCCTAGGACTGTGAGGTTGATAACACATCTTTTGCTATGTTATAATGGCTATTTCAAAACCTCTTTTCAAAACTTACAAAGGCAAAAACGAGAAGGCGAAGACAAAAAGATAAAAAAAAAATCCCGCAGTGAATTTTCAGAGCTACGTATATATTTATAGTATTCATCACAAAATTGTACTAAAAAGTACTGCGTAGTAAACGAAATTGTATCAAAAAAGTACAATTGTACCAAAAATGCCAACACTGATGTAGCACAAAGCAGAACACAAATAATATTAAACTCATTCAAAGTTTTATTTCCAGCCTCTCACTCGACTAAATGAGTAAAATCCAGCTGGGTAGACTACACTCGATAGAGACAAAAATTGCCGCCACAAATAAGAGTTAGTATATACTTTGAGTGTGTTCTTGTTTTGGTGGAAATTACTCTTAGGGCCGGTTACTCAATGTCTGGTTAACACTAATCTGCGGTTAAACA
>NW_023458556.1:3724052-3725054 GCF_013731165.1 Rhagoletis pomonella
TAAATGCACCTGTACCACAAAATTTGACTGAGTTGAGAGCATTCATAGGTATGCTGAACTATTACTCGAAGTTTATCTCAAATTTCGCACATAAAATGGTGCCTTTATATTGATTACTACAAAAAAAATGCAGCTTTGTTAAAACAAGATGTAACTTCTGATAATGTATTAACGCATTTTAATCCTTGTTTTCCAATTGTTCTATGACGCTTCCCTGCAGGGAGTGACGTTAGCTTATACCTAACTTTAGTCTGTTTACGCGAACACTAGTGCTAACTATTAACTGTGTATTTTGTTCGAAAAAAGCTAACTTCTTTTGTGGGGCGATGGCCGCAAAAAAGTCAGACCTGGATACCTCTGCATTACATGTCAACTAACTTGTAACTAACTACTTTTGGACATAAAATATCAATAAGAAAAACAAAATATTTTTTTTATTCTTTACTTTTTTATTTACTTATTTATTTACTTTATTTTATTACATTTCATATTTGTTTACATATTCGAACACCGTCAGACATAACTTCAAAATGATAGTATAAAATTTCGATCTTCCTTTTATTTGTCCTGAATATGAAAATGAATCTGCGAAGAAGTGTATTGAAAGTAATTTTTGTATGAGGATATTTAATAGAGACTTGTAAAGAAAACCAACTCCCGATTGCGTCTGCATGACTCCTGCACGACTTTACAATTCACTTTAAGTTGGTTTTGTCATAGCTAATTAAAAGTGAGGCATTAATCGAAATCTCGCCAAAAAGCTAACTATAAGTTGGTTAGTTTTAACAATTGATAATTTTTCACTGCAGGGTTATAATGTGTCAGTGGGAGGCATTTTGTCTCACTCTCTGTCAAATGGCTTGCAGAAACCAATAGCGTTTGTATCACGGGCCCTTACAAAAGCGGAGTTAAATTATAGTACAATTCATAAAGAAGCGTTGGCTATTGTATTTTGCGTCCTTAAACCAGGGCACTATCTGCTGGGTAACCGCTTCACCTGGC
>NW_023458556.1:3725154-3727473 GCF_013731165.1 Rhagoletis pomonella
TGCAGGACCAGCAAAATCCACATGAGTTTTAGACCAAGCTGCTTCCTTGGGTCTCCAGGGGATAAGGGCGCACTTTTCTGGGCTGGGCTGCGCATATTTGCAAGGATCGCAGTTCGATATAAACTGTTCTACGCTGCCATCCAAATTCGGTCACCAATCAAATGATCTCGCCAAAACTACTTTTACCAATTCCAAAGTGCGAGCAGTGCAGCTCTTTTAACACCCTGCCCCTAAGTTTAGTTGGAATAACTACTCAGTAGCCCCACAATAGACAATCGTACTCAGCAGATAGTTTATTCTTTGTATTACGAAACACGCTAAACTCGTCTCCTGCTAATTAAACTAACACCCCTTTATGAACAGCATCATTTAAAATAAGCTGATTATCACTTTCAATAAAATGGACATAATTAAAATCTTTTTCATCGCTGAATTTGACGTTCCCTTTATGTAAATAATAGTATAGTCAAAACCAGACAGAAGAACCGCCCAGCGCTGCATTCGCGCTGCCGCCATAACTGAAAGTGCTTTGTGCTCACCCGATATAGCCAGAAGTGGCTTGTGATCCGTTTGCCAGGTGAAGCGGTTACCCAGCAGATAGTGCCAAGGTTTAACGACGAATAATACAATAGCCAACGCTTCTTTATGAATTGTACTATAATTTAACTCCAGTTTTGTAAGTGCCCGTGATACAAACGCTATTGGTTTCTGCAAGCCATTTGACAGAGAGTGAGACAAAATGCCTCCCACTGACACATAAGAAGCTTCATAGAACAATTGGAAAACAAGGATCAAAATGCGTTAATACATTATCATAAGTTACATCTTGTTTTAACAAAGCTTGCATTTTTTTTTGTAGTAATCAATATAAAGGCTCCATTTTATATGCGAAATTTTAGATAAACTTCGAGTAATAGTTCAGCATAACTATGTATGCTCTCAACTCAATCAAATTTTGTGGTACAGGTGCATTGAAAACTGCAGCAACCCTATCTTTATTCTTGCTTAGCCCATTTCTATCAATAGTAAACCCCAAACACGAGAAAATTTCTTTAAAAAAATCACACTTGCTAGCATTCAAACGAAATCCAACTACCTCTATTTTATGTAAAACTGTTCCAATAGTTTTTATATGATTGGGAAAATCAGCTGCAATTACGACTATGTCGGGATTCCTCTCAAAACATTTTCTATCGTTTTCTGGAAAATTGCTGCTGCAGGCTTCACACCGAAAGGTAAACGCGTCATCTTAAAATGCCCAAAATGCGTGCTCCACGTACAAAGCAATTGTGACGAGTAAGGTGGGTCAAAAAAATCAAGTATTTTTTTTTTTTGGATCCGACACACGAAAACTAGTTCCTAGGTACCTCTAGAAAGTACTTACCAAATCTGAGCTCTTAATATTAACGGGAAAATTATGCTCATCATAGTTTTTCATTTTCAATTCAGTCTCATAAAAAAATGGTCATATCTTATCACCAATAGATCGTTAAACCAGTTGCATCGTCAATATTTATAGGAAATTGAACGCTCTACAAAAATGGTCTCTTATACTCCTTTCATTAATCTAACCATTTAAAAGATATTCAAGGTCAAAGATTGAAGTATTTTACGGAAAATGACTTTTTGTTTTGAATTTTGTAACTTACTAAAAAATAATTGTTGTCAAATGAGTTTCAATTATTTCTATAGGGAATTAAACGCTCTACAAAAAAGGTAGTAGTTAATCGAAACCATTTAGAAGATATTCGCAGTAGAACTCCAATGCCTACTGATTTTAATAGTATTTTAATACATATTCCCAATTTATCCATTTAATTTATGAATTTTGAGATAATTTATGATCTATTTCAGAAAAGGAAGGTTTTTATTTAAGAAATATCATCAAACATATCAGCAGAAAAAAAATTCTATTTCGCATATCAAATTTTCTAGTTCAATACAGTATTGATACAAAAATATATTTTTTCTTTTAGTTTAAGTTATAAAAATTGAACATTGAATTGATAAACTTAAATTCTCATGAATGTTATCAAAATTCACAAAATTGAATGGATAAATTGAAAATATTTATTGAAAAACTATTAAGATCGGGCATTGGGATTCTACTGCGAATATTTTCTAAATAAGAGTAATCGATTAACTACATGAGACCTTTTTTTTTAGCGTTTAATTCCCTATAGAAATAATTGAAACTCATTTGACAATAATTATTTTTTAGTAAGTTACAAAATTCAAAACAAAAAGTTATTTTCCCTAAAATACTTCAATCCTTGACCTTGAATATCTTTTAAATGGTTTGATTAATGAAAAGAGTAT
>NW_023458556.1:3727573-3730505 GCF_013731165.1 Rhagoletis pomonella
CTTGACCTTGAATATCTTTTAAATGGTTTGATTAATGAAAAGAGTATAAGAGACCATTTTGATCAATTTCCTATAAATATTGACGATGCAACTGGTTTAACGATCTATTGGTGATAAGATATGACCATTTTTATATGAGACTAAATTGAAAGTTTTTTTCATAACAGCGGTCGTCCCTTGGCAGGCAATGGCAAACCTCCGAGTGTATTTCTGCCATGAAAAACAGCTTCTAATAAACATACAATCGCCGTTCGGAGTCGGCGTTAAACTGTAGGTCCCTCCGCTTTGTGTGACAACATCAAGGCGCACGCCACAAATCGGAGGAGAACCTCGGCCAAACACTAACATATGTGTAAGCGCCAATCTATTATTATTATTAAATTGAAAATGGAAAACTATGATGAGAATAATCTTCCCGTTAATATTAAGAGCTCAGATTTGGTAAGTATTTTCTAGAGGTACCTAGGAACTAGTTTTTGTGTGTCGGATCCAAAAAAAAAAATACTTGATTTTTTTGACCCACCCTAGTGACGAGTCTTCTAATACCAACTGATTATACGCGTTAGAAAGATCGAGCTTTGAAAACAATTGTCCTTGCAAAGATGAAAACAACTCATCAATGCGACATTTGACATCTGCCAAATACTTATTAATTGTAGATTTGTATTCACCGCAGATACGAATGCCCCCATTAGCCTTCACCACTGGCACCAGAGGCGTAGCCCAATCCGAATTATCTACTCGCACCAACATACTTTTGCTCACTAAATCGCCGAGCTGCTTTTCAACTTTGCCGGTAGAACAGGCCTTGGTTTACAAAACATTTACTCAACCTTCTCTACAAGATTTAGATAAATCTGGCACCCACTGTAGGTTCCTAGCTCCTCCTTAAATACATCATTAAATTTAGCTTTTAACTTTGTGACAATATCTCTTTTGCTCTGCCACTACAAGTGTCGCTAACAACCAGGCGTAAAATACATGATTGACCCTTGGTCCTTGTCATTGCATGAAACTCACCTACAACTTGGTTTTTGGCACCATTATATGCGCAAAGCTTAAATTTTTGCGGTGAAAATACTTGTCAAATGTTGTGTTTGACACCAACGAGCATGCTGCGCCGCTTGATTGCCAGAAATGCTGTAAACTGAAAGGTCTGAAAATTGCTTACATCATTTCTACTTTCTTTCTATTTAAGGTTCAGATGAAATATGTTTTATTGAGGCATAACATGCTTATTGAATCCTATTTGTAATCCTAACATATACTTAAGTACATATGCGTAAATTGTAAATAGGAAACCCCTTTCTAGGAAGCATGCAGGGAAGTACTTTTTTAGTACTTATAGGATAAGTATTTTAGAAAGGCTCTACTTCAAGACAGCCTGCCTAAATTATCTTTAGGTTATGCATATACAAAATGGCAAAAATTATTATGAAGCGTATTGTAGGATATGTGGAAATTTGCTAATGACGCTAAGGCAAGCATTCAAGACCACATTAAAAGCGCCAAACAGTTTTCCAAGTTACTTCACCGTCAAGAGAAATTTGTTCTTTTCTGATTAAAAGAAATTCAGAACTTGAGCGTTTCATCATCATCAATCATTCAGCTCTACGGATTGTGCCACAAAACTTCTTCTTCTTATTTAGCGCTGTAACCGCCTAAGCGATTTTGACCGAGTTCAGCAAAGCACGCTAGTCGTTTCTCTTCTGTGATAACTGATGCCAATTGGAAACGCCAAGTGAAGCCAAGTCCTTCTCCACCTGATCTTTCCATCGCAGTGGGGGCTAACACCAGCGGGTTCCGAGTTGAATACTTTCAGAGCTGGAGCGTCGGTGTCCATTCGAACGACATGACTAAGCCAGCGGAGCCGCTGTATTTTAATTCGCTGCACTATGTCCATGTCGTTATAAAGCTCATACAGCTCATCGTTCCATCGTCTGCGGTATTCGCCGTCGCCAACGCGTAAAGGCCCGTAAATCTTCCGCAAAATCTTTCTCTCGAAAACTCCAAGAGCCGCCTCATCGGATGTTGTCATTGTCCATGCTTCTGTGCCATTTTCCAGCACGGGCATGATGAGTGACTTATAGAGCGTGGTTTTCGTACGTCGAGAGAGGGCTTTACTCCTGAATTGCCTACTTCCAAAGTAGCACTTGTTGGCAAGATGCTGGTTCCCAAGTAAACGAAATTCTCTACTTTTTCGAAATTGTAACTGTCAACAGTGACGTGGGTGCCAAGGCGCGAATGTGCTGACTGGCTGTTTGATGACAGGAGATACCACGATAGCCACAAAACTACATTGCTTATAATACAGTGAAACCCGCTAAAGTACAAAAAATCCAAAAAAATCAACGGTAATTTTTAGCCACTTGAAACTTGCACATTATTACACTAAAATTGAATGGGCTATAAACACTTCCGAGAAAAAAGTTTAATATTTTGATGAAAATTTAAAGATTTTTTTTTCAGTGTTCTAAAATATTTTAAGCTTATGTTTATATGTTTTAATTAAAAAATCTTAAAAATTAATAAATAAGCATGTGACAAAGAACATCATTTTGAATTTGGTCTGAATTGATAGATATGTCCAACACTGTGTGTATAAATATAATAGCATAAATATATAAGCAAAGATAACCTATTTTTCAATTCCCGTCCTAGTAGTAATTTGGCTTGGGATTCACCTGTACAGCAATGCTTAGTAAAGCGATAGTCAAATCAAAATGTATCTGAGATTTCGTTCAGATTATGTATCTAACCCACTCTCCAGATTTTTATAAATAGATTTTTTAAAGTATTTTACAAAATTTTCTGCTTGCTCGGTTCTGCTAAGCAATGCTTAATTTGATTTTGACATAAATTGTTGGAGTTCTCTTGACGTGAACTGAAGTCCTTTATCACTCACTAAAATGTCAATCAATCCAAACCTTGA
>NW_023458556.1:3730605-3731961 GCF_013731165.1 Rhagoletis pomonella
AAAAATAGGTTATCTTTGCTTAAACCGTCGCTAGTCAAAGAAAGGATTTGCCAAAGCCAACGACTAAATATTAAGAACCGAAAGGGTAACAGAGATATGCATTTTTATAACGGGGCGAAGGTTTACGTTCACGATTATTCTAATACGAATAAGATTGACTGGCAACAGGCTATTGTATTTTTATGAGAAGCTGTTTTTCATGGCAGAAATACGCTCAGGGGTTTGCCATTGCCTGCCGAGGGGCGACCGCTGTTAAGAAAAAACATTTTTTCTAAATTTTTTGCTATATTTCTTTGACCAGGGCTTGAACCCAGGCCTTGCGGAGTGGAAGCGCGCACTGCTGACGACTACAACACAGCGGTGTAGCGGCTTAATAAGGCCGGTTTATAAACTTCTTGGGATGAGTTGTAGAGTAGTGGGCCAAAGAGAGTTAAAAAAGCATTGAAGTACTATTACATTCTCTAGTGGTAATCGGCATACTAATACGCCCTCTCGCGGAAAGCAGTATATAACTATACTTCTGTGAATTAGCCTTAAGAATGCATTGTTAACGAAGAGGATAATAAAGCAGTCGCAATCTACTTGTCAAGTAGAACGCATTGAAAATACATTACAACTATGAATACATATGTAAATTGTACAGCAATGTATGCATGTGAAAAATATTTTGCTTTTTTTGGTATTATTTTCTTCCATACAAAAAAAAATTGTCCAATATATCGAGCACTAACCGCCAAAAAGGCGTAAGCGATTTTTTTTGAAAATTTTATTTTTATGCAGAAATGTCCCTAGATGCATTTTTGCTCAGGAGATTCGCACAAACGGTAACAATGAAACAATAATATTAAGAGTTCCACAAAATTAGTATACATGGTCATAAACCCATCAACATTAAATTCATACCTTGTTCTAATTATTTTCATGAACATTTTTTTTCGTTAATTATTTATGAAAATATATTCTATAACATATGAATCAAAGTTTCACACTATATAAAATTCACAAATATTCAAACAATTTACATAGACATTTCAAAACTTTAATTTAGAATTTCTAGAATTTATAGTATGCAGTTTTGTAGCCCGTTCAACAAAGTGCAAGTTTCAAGTCGCTAAAAATTATATATCATTTTTTGGAACTTTTTTTGTGGAGGGTGTTGCGCGTTTCTTCCATATAACGCGTGGTCAAAATATAGTTGAAAGGACTTTCAGTTATATTTATTCTTGTTTATTGCGGTACAAGAATAATTCCTTTTTTAGAGTAGCATTTAGGGCCTACAATGCGGTTGTTTTTTAACTGTAGATTGCACGCTGGTAATACGACCTAACGTGGCATATCTGCAGGCAAAAAGTAATG
>NW_023458556.1:3732061-3737072 GCF_013731165.1 Rhagoletis pomonella
GCTGGTAATACGACCTAACGTGGCATATCTGCAGGCAAAAAGTAATGCCTACAATTTGTCATTTTGTTTGCCAGATTTATCTGACACTACCAGTAAAGTGGCCAAAAGCACAGGCGCCAGCCTCTAAATACAGCAAACACTTTCGGTAGTTGGTAGTCTTTTGTCTGGTGTTGGCCTCGACGCAACTTCTACAGAGTTTGTATCTGGGACTGGACCAATGTCCGTAGCCTTGTGCTCAAAGCCGAGGCATCTAAAGCACCGTTGAGGCTAATGGTGATCTCTGATTCTGTAGACCACCCAACTAAGCTTATAGAGCTTACCCTTAAAAATATTGAATTCTCAACTTTTTCTGAAACGTGATTGGAGTGAAACAAAATGGAATCCAGTTACACTCATTGAAATAGTATTTGTATAGTGTTGCAAATGTTGCATGTAAAGGAAACGCAGTTTCTATAGGTAAGGAATTTACATTTGTGCAGTTAGTAATAACCAATTTATTCAGTTAGTTTAACAAAAAAAAAAATACGGTTGATGTACAAAATTCGTTGCATACCGTTTGTTTTGAAATTAGTTACATTGACAGTTTGCAAAGAATTTTTTACAAAATAAAATAATATGAAATATAATTTTTAAGCTTATTTAAAGTGTTTGTGCTCTATTCTCTTCTTCTTCTTTATTGACGCTGTAACCGCCTAAGCGATTTTGGCTGAGTCCAAAACAGTACGCCAGTCTGTGCTAACTGACGCCAATTGGAAATGCCAAGTGAAGCCAAGTCCTTCTTCACCTGGTCTTTCCAACGCAGAGAAGGCTTTCCTCTTCCTCTGTTATCAGCATCGCGACCCGCGTTGAATATTTTCAGAGCAGGAGCGTTTATGTCCATTCGAACGACATGGCCAAGCCAGCGGAGCCGCTGCACTATGTCTATATCGTAGTAAAGCTCATACAGCTCATCGTTAAATCGTCTGCGAAATTCGCCATCACCAACGCGTAAAATTACGTAAATCTTTCGCAGAATCTTTCTCTCGAAAACTCCAAGAGTCGCCTCATCAGATGCTTTCATTGTCCATGCCTCCGGGCCATACACCTGCGCAGGCATGATGAGTGACTTATAGAGTGTGATCTGTGTGCTCTATTCACTTCTTAAAAAAATGCATTTCGTGGAAAAAATGTCACCTTTTCTCAATTTTTTTAGTTATTTTATTGCGATTTTTTCCTCAGACAATTAATTAAAAGGTCGTTTTATTTGTATTCATTTCATTTCATGTTTATAGCATTTTCAGTGAAGCATAAGCTCTTTTATGATACTTAATATTCTTTTTATACAACATATCTAAATAAATTTTTGCTTAACATAAAATTACACGGTGCTACAAAAAAAGTCATGAAATACACCCGAAACAAAATCTAGTGTAGAAGTCTGATACAGTAAAACCCGCTTAAGTACCTCACGAAAAATGTCATCTTTTTTAGGTACTTAGACGGGTTGGGTACTTAAAAGAACCCGCTTAAGTACCTCGATGCGGGTAACACACAGTGTTGGACATATCTATCAATTCAGACCAAATTCAAAATGATGTTCTTTGTCACATGCTTATTTATTAATTTTTAAGATTTTTCAATTAAAACATATAAACCTAAGCTTAAAATATTTTAGAACACTGAAAAAAAAATCTTTAAATTTTCATCAAAATATCAAACTTTTTTCTCAGAAGTGTTTATAGCCCATTCAATTTTAGTGTAATAATGTGCAAGTTTCAAGTGGCTAAAAATTACCGTTAATTTTTTTGGATTTTTTTTGCCGAACGTGTTGCGGGAGCACTTAAAAGGGGGTCCGAAAAATTTAGGTACTTAGGCGGGTTGGGTAAATAAGCGGGAAGGTACTTAAGACAGGGATTTTCTTCAGATTACATCAAAATATTCACGGTGCCCAAAAATGTTGGTTACTTAAGCGGGTTAGGTACTTAAGCGGGGGGGTACTTTAGCGGGTTTCACTGTATTATAAGCGATGTAGTTTTGTGGCTATCGTGGTATCCGATGAAAACTCCCAATATATTGTTATATCGTTTTAAAGGTCTATAAATCCTCTTTTCAAAAATTGTTCGATTTTTAAAATCGGATGGAAAAGAGTCAAGCTATTAATAGATAAGTCCATCAAGTACGAAAGTAACGGGTTTTTTTGTATAAAAAAAGGAGGTTTCAGGAACTATAAATATATCTATTTCATGATCTTTTTTGTAGCACCGTGTTATTATTTCATTTCCAGCAGGAAAAATGTTGGCCGCTATCGATGCAGCAAATTACTTCTTTCTTTCGTACGTAAATTTTAATCGCCAAGTAATAGGCCATATCGGCAGATCAGTAACAAAAAAATCAACCACAAAATGGTTTTATCAACAAATTTTCTCCCAAATCAAAAAATTAAATTCACTTCAATGCACTCGAACGAGGATATATTTTCCGACAGACAAGTTGCGAATAACAGCGACCGCGTGATCGAGGAGCCATTTTGTGGATAATGATAGATTTCGACATATGCGCCATGTTGAAACAAATCGAACGGAGTGGAACGCTTATAAATTTTTCTCAAATGTTTTTTAAACCGTTCTTAAGTTGACGAACATTATTTGAGAAAAATTTTAAGAAATGTATAGTTTCAAATGATAAACAATGCTGAAAATGAAATTGAGAAATAAGATTTTCTCAAACTGTTGAAATTTTTCGTTCCAGTGTTTGTTGGGTAACCATTCACCTTCAAAAGCATTTCCCGTTTAGGGTCTTGCTTATGCGAGCAACTTTATTACCAAAGTCTTCGAGTGTGGCATTAATCAATGTACGAAGTTATTGAAACAATTTCCTCCACTCATTGCAGAACCAGGCTATACGAAACAAACTTGTTACGGAAGGAAATCTTCCATTTTCTAAGCTAAGAATTTACCTTAGGTACCTTTCTTGACATAGAGGGCGCCTTTAACAATATTCTTCCACAGGCCGTTGTGGGGACTTAAGGTCAATCCCACCAAGACCGAAATGATACTATTCACGAGGAAATATAAGATTCCGCCTTCCCTAAACGGGGTGGGACTTACACTCTCCAACGAGGTTAAATATCTCGGTTTAATTCTCGAAAGAAAGTTAAACTGGAAGCGGATCTTTACGGAACAATCCAGGAAAGCCATTACCGGCGGTACGGAAACGATGGGGCCTGAAATCACACATGTTACACTGGATATACACCGCGTATGGTGGCCGGCTCTAGAAAAGTCCACTTACAGAGGCGTCTTGGACCGGGTACAAAGGGCGGCAACCATGTTAATCATGGATGCCGTGCCCTCTACTCCCAATAAGGCTCTGGAGACTGTATTGAATCTTGATGGAATCCGATATTTACGGCCACTGAAAAATACTGGGCACGATTCCACCAACCCTACGTGCGCTGGATTAAATTAGTCCCCATTTCTGCTTCGAAATTAGGTTTTCTACCAGCATTACAGACAAGCGACTGGGTAAACCGCTCGGACTTAGATTCAGGATCTACCGCTATCTTTACGGACGGGTTAAAGCTCGACAATAAAGTTGGAAGCAGAATCTACTCTAAAGAACTCTCGCTAAACCTAAGCATGTGCTCTTACAAAACAGATTTGGGCATTTGTAAATGGGAAACGATCCAAAACTCTTATACAAATCGACCGCTTCATTATTAGGACAGTTGTCGGTATAATTACAGAACACTGCCTTATGGGAATGGGTTATCCCGCTAACGATGTTTGTTGTGCCTGCAGGGTCGAGGAGGAGGTGGAGAGTGTAGACCACTATCTCTGCCACTGTCCCGCTCTGGCAAGGTCAAGACTTGATATTTTTAATGAACATGGTTGTCGGTGTTTGGCTGATCTCGTAGAGCGCTACCCATCGACGCGCTCACCGGCATTATCAGAACGCTGCCCACCAGTAATAAAGTCACGCCACCACGGCATAACGAGCCGGTAGCGGAACGTGGGAGCTGTTTCCCAGCCACTGGCAACGACACTACCGAAATTCATCATTATAATTTTTGTTATAGTTCGTTTTTAGTACATAAGGGAATTATTAAATAAAGTACGATTTACCGGAGCCGCGAAACTTACAAATTTATTGTAACGGACCCCGGACACGGTGAGTATACCCCAGCGTTGTAGAAGAAGCGTCGGGCTGGCTGCAAACACGCCTCGTTACAATTGGCGCCCGAGCAGGGACCCTCGGCAGATCGTACACGTTTTTTTACCAAATAACGCGAGTAAAATGGCTGAGCTAGTCAACACAACGTGGCTGGACAATATACCAAAGGAGCAACTAGTGTCCATTACACAGGAATTGGGGATCGAACATGCGGGTACCGCCCGAGAAATACGCAAGAGGATAGCGGTCCTGGCGGCCAAGGTGCACAACGACCCGGAGATCCACGCTAAACTCCTGTCGATGGAAATCACCAATAAAGACAGTGAGGCCTCCTCGGAGGACAAGGAGGAGCAAAAGATACCAGTACCACTGGATGAACGTGAGGGGAGTACGAACGTTTTTATAGAAAACTCGACAAAGAGCCAGTTGGCGGTACCCCCACACCAGCACCAGCCAACAACGCACCAGCGCGTAGACCTTCTGCTAAAAACCATTCCTGAGTTATTGTACGGCCCCGCCCTTCACTGGTACCGTAACAAATCCGAGCACTGGGGCAGCCACGATACAAAACCTTATGCAACACGCCGGGTTCAGCAGCGAGCAGGAAGACAAAAATATGCACGAAAAACTTAATGCTATGATCATCAGACGCTTTCATTGTCCATGCCTCCGGGCCATACACCTGCGCAGGCATGATGAGTGACTTATAGAGTGTGATCTTTGTGCTCTATTCACTTCTTAAAAAAATGCATTTCGTGGAAAAATGTCAACTTTTCTCAATTTTTTTAGTTATTTTATTGCGATTTTTTCCCCAGACAATATTAAAAGGTCGTTTTATTTGTATTCATTTCATTTCATG
>NW_023458556.1:3737172-3740089 GCF_013731165.1 Rhagoletis pomonella
GCCTAAATTATCTTTAGGTTATGCATATACAAAATGGCAAAAATTATCATGAAGCGTATTGTAGTATATGTGGAAATTTGCTAATGGCGCCAAGGCAAGCATTCAAGACCACATTAAAAGCGCCAAACAGTTTTCCAAGTTACGTCACCGTCAAGAGAAATTTGTTCTTTTCTGATTAAAAGAAATTCAGAGCTTGGGCGTTTCATTACCATCAATCATTCAGCTCTACGGATTGTGCCACAAAACGTCTTCTTTTTCTTATTTGGCGCTGTAACCGCCCAAGCGATTTTGGCCGAGTTCAGCAAAGCACACTAGTCGTTTCTCTTCTGTGCCAACTGATGCCAATTGGAAACGCCAAGTGAAGCCAAGTCCTTCTCCACCTGATCTTTCCATCGCAGTGGGGGCTACCACCAGCGGGTTCCGAGTTGAATACTTTCAGAGCTGGAGCGTCGGTGTCCATTCGAACGACATGACTAAGCCAGCGGAGCCGCTGCACTATGTCCATGTCGTTATAAAGCTCATACAGCTCATCGTTCCATCGTCTGCGGTATTCGCCGTCGCCAACGCGTAAAGGCCCGTAAATCTTCCGCAAAATCTTTCTCTCGAAAACTCCAAGAGCCGCCTCATCGGATGTTCTCATTGTCCATTCTTCTGTGCCATTCACCAGCACGGGCATGATGAGTGACTTATAGAGCGTGGTTTTCGTACGTCGAGAGAGGACTTTACTCCTGAATTGCCTACTTCCAAAGTAGCACTTCTTGGCAAGATGCTGGTTACCAAGTAAACGAAATTCGCTACTTGTTCGAAATTGTAACTGTCAACAGTGACGTGGGTGCCAAGGCGCGAATGTGCTGACTGGTTGTTTGATGACAGGAGATACCACGATAGCCACAAAACTACATTGCTTATAATACAGTGAACCCCGCTAAAGTACCCCCCGCTTAAGTAGCTAACCCGCTTAAGTAACCAACATTTTTGGGCACCGTGAAAATTTTGATGTAATCTGAAGAAAATCCCTGTCTTAAGTACATTCCCGCTTATTTACCAAACCCGCCTAAGTACCTAAATTTTTCGTACCCCCTTCTAAGTGCTCCCGCAACACGTTCGGCAAAAAAAAAATCACAAAAATCAACGGTAATTTTTAGCCACTTGAAACTTGCACTAAAATTGAATGGGCTTCAAACACTTCTGAGAAAAAAGTTTGATATTTTGATGAAAATTTAAAGATTTTTTTTTTCAGTGTTCTAAAATATTTTAAGCTTAGGTTTATATGTTTTAATTGAAAAATCTTAAAAATTAATAAATAAGCATGTGACAAAGAACATCATTTTGAATTTGGTCTGAATTGATAGATATGTCCAACACTGTGTGTATAAATATTTAGAAGATTAACTACATCAAAAATTATGTTCGCTTACGTACCCGCATCGAGGTACTTAAGCGGGTACTTTTAAGTACCCAACCCGTCTAAGTACCTAAAAAAGATGACATTTTTCATGAGGTACTTAAGCGGATTTTACTGTATCAGACTTCTACACTAGATTTTGTTTCGGGTGTATTTCATGACTTTTTTGTTGTAGCACCGTGTAATTTTATGTTAAACAAAAATTTATTTAGATATGTTATATAAAAAGAATATTAAGTATCATAAAAGAGCTTATGCTTCATTGAAAATGCTATAAACATGAAATGAAATGAATACAAATAAAACGACCTTTTAATATTGTCTGAGGACAAAATCGCAATAAAATAACTAAAAAAATTGAGAAAAGATGAAATTTTTTCCACGAAATGCATTTTTTTTAAGAAGTGAATAGAGCACAAAGATCACACTCTATAAGTCACTCATCATGCCTGCGCTGGTGTATGGCCCGGAGGCATGGACAATGAAAGCATCTGATGAGGCAACTCATGGAGTTTTCGAGAGAAAGATTCTGCGAAAGATTTACGTACCTTTACGCGTTGGTGATGGCGAATTTCGCAGACGATTTAACGATGAGCTGTATGAGCTTTACGACGATATAGACATAGTGCAGCGAATTAAAATACAGCGGCTCCGCTGGCTTGGCCATGTCGTTCGAATGGACATAAACGCTCCTGCTCTGAAAATGTTCAACGCGGGTCGCGATGCTGATAACAGAGGAAGAGGAAAGCCTTCTCTGCGTTGGAAAGACCAGGTGAAGAAGGACTTGGCTTCACTTGGCATTTCCAATTGGCGTCAGTTAGCACAGAAGACAAATGAATGGCGTGCTGTTTTGGACTCGGCCAAAATCGCATAGGCGGTTACAGCGGCAATAAAGAAGAAGAAGAGAATAGAGCACAAACACTTTAAATAAGCTTAAAAATTATATTTTATATTTTTTTATTTTGTAAAAAATACTTTGCAAACTGTCAATGTAACTAATTTCAAAACAAACGGTATGCAACGAATTTTGTACATCAACCGTATTTTTTTTTTTGTTAAACTAACTGAATAAATTGGTTATTACTAACTGCACAAATGAAAATTCCTTACCTATAGAAACTGCGTTTCCTTTACATGCAACATTTGCAACACTATACAAATACTCTTTCAATGAGTGTAACTGGATTCCATTTTGTTTCACTCCAATCACGTTTCAGAAAAAGTTGAGAATTCAATATTTTTAAGGGTAAGCTCTATAAGCTTAGTTGGGTGGTCTACAGAATCAGAGAACACCATTAGCCTCAACGGTGCTTTAGATGCCTCGGCTTTGAGCACAAGGCTACGGACATTGGTCCAGTTCCAGATACAAACTCTGTAGAAGTTGCGTCGAGGCCAACACCAGACAAAAGACTACCAACTACCGAAAGTGTTTGCTGTATTTAGAGGCTGGCGCCTGTGCTTTTGGCCATTTTACTGGTAGTGTCAGATAAATCTGGCAAACAAAATGACAAA
>NW_023458556.1:3740189-3741720 GCF_013731165.1 Rhagoletis pomonella
GGTACTTAAAAGAACCCGCTTAAGTACCTCGATGCGGGTAACACACAGTGTTGGACATATCTATCAATTCAGACCAAATTCAAAATGATGTTCTTTGTCACATGCTTATTTATTAATTTTTAAGATTTTTCAATTAAAACATATAAACCTAAGCTTAAAATATTTTAGATCACTGAAAAAAAAATCTTTAAATTTTCATCAAAATATCAAACTTTTTTCTCAGAAGTTTTATAGCCCATTCAATTTTAGTGTAATAATGTGCACGTTTCAAGTGGCTAAAAATTACCGTTAATTTTTTTGCCGAACGTGTTGCGGGAGCACTTAAAAGGGGGTCCGAAAAATTTAGGTACTTAGGCGGGTTGGGTAAATAAGCGGGAAGGTACTTAAGACAGGGATTTTCTTCAGATTACATCAAAATATTCACGGTGCCCAAAAATGTTGGTTACTTAAGCGGGTTAGGTACTTAAGCGGGGGGTACTTTAGCGGGTTTCACTGTATTATAAGCGATGTAGTTTTGTGGCTATCGTGGTATCTCCTGTCATCAAACAACCAGTCAGCACATTCGTGCCTTGGCACCCACGTCACTGTTGATAGTTACAATTTCGAAAAAGTAGAGAATTTCGTTTACTTGGGAACCAGCATCTTGCCAACAAGTGCTACTTTGGAAGTAGGCAAATCAGGAGTAAAGTCCTCTCTCGACGTACGAAAACCACGCTCTATAAGTCACTCATCATGCCCGTGCTGGTAAATGGCGCAGAAGCATGGACAATGACAACATCCGATGAGGCGGCTCTTGGAGTGTTCGAGAGAAAGATTTTGCGGAAGATTTACGGGCCTTTACGCGTTGGCGACGGCGAGTACCGCAGACGATGGAACGATGAGCTGTATGAGCTTTATAACGACATGGACATAGTGCAGCGAATTAAAATACAGCGGCTCCGCTGGCTTAGTCATGTCATTCGAATGGACAGCGACGCTCCAGCTCTGAATGTATTCAACTCGGAACCCGCTGGTGGTAGCCCCCACTGCGATGGATTCCTGAACTCGGCCATAATCGCTTAGGCGGTTACAGCGCCAAATAAGAAGAAGAAGAAGTTTTGTGGCACAATCCGTAGAGCTGAATGATTGATGATGATGAAACGCTCAAGTTCTGAATTTCTTTTAATCAGAAAAGAACAAATTTCTCTTGACGGTGAAGTAACTTGGAAAACTGTTTGGCGCTTTTAATGTGGTCTTGAATGCTTGCCTTAGCGCCATTAGCAAATTTCCACATATCCTACAATACGCTTCATAATAATTTTTGCCATTTTGTATATGCATAACCTAAAGATAATTTGTGCAGGCTGTCTTGAAGTTGAGCCTTTCTAAAATACTTATCCTATAAGTACTAAAAACGTACTTCCCTGCATGCTTCCTAGAAGGGGTTTCCTATTTACAATTTACGCATATGTACTTAAGTATATGTTAGGATTACAAATAGGATTCAATAAGCATGTTATGCCTCAATAAAACATATTTCATCTGAACCTTA
>NW_023458556.1:3741730-3748869 GCF_013731165.1 Rhagoletis pomonella
GGACAAATCCTGGAAAACCAGGACGTCTGGCAGCCCTATACTAGATTAAAACACTGTATAGGTTAAGCACCCGTTCAATGTTCTAATAATTTAAAATTTTTTTAAGTAATAAAAACGATGATTTAAGTTGATAATAGCTTTTTAATGTTGCAGGAAGCAGGAAGACAAAAATATGCACAAAAAACTTAATGCTATGATCACTAAAATGACTCCAAAATATTAAAAATATGCTATGATATATAATTTTGAATCGTTTGTTTATATTTTTTGGCATAATAATACCTTAAAAGAGAGCCGACCTGAGTTGTCAATCACACCTTTGTTTAATACACCTTGTATATATATGTATATGTATTGAAGATGAACGCTCTACGTCACAAAAATTTTTGGACAAACCCTAAAAGATGACAATTCTCCAGGTGAAAATATTGCAACATTTTTTTGAAGTGGTGCTTCACACAAAATATGCTGGTATTGAGCACTTACAATAGACGCAGAATAAAACTCCTTGCTCAGTTCGCAACACACCTGGGGCCCTGGAGCTGGATTCTGTACCTAACTGTGAGCAAATGTAGTGTACAATTCAGTAAGTTTTTTGGAAGAGAAGTGTACACAGTTTTGACAGTTAAAACTCATTCTAGCACTTCCTGGATCGCAAAATGAGCTAGTGTGCACAATCTTGACAGCTAAAACTCTTTTCACACTTCCTGAATCGAAAAATGAAGAGTGAACACAATTTTCAGTGTAGGTACACTTGAAAACTCACAGTTACAGAATCCAACCCCTGGAAACCGTTAGACAGCTTTCGCTAAAAACAAAAATTTTTATTTAATTTTTCGACCACGAAAACCGGTTTAGCGCGAAACTTCACTATTGGAAAACAACAGTCGAAATATTTTTACGAGTATATTAAAATTGTTGACTAAAAAAAATGTTGTTTGTCAGCTTTTTCTTTTTGTCAATTAAACAAACCTCGCCAGCAACCCTGGCTTTCTCCGCAAAGGTATTGTCAGATGAAATTATACGAAAATTAATTAACTTATTACCAAAATAATAGTTTTTGTGCTTTGTCGCCAAAATATGCATTTTGTGTCATAATATGTATTTGCATTTGCATTTGCATTTTTTCGTCCTCCCTACTTATAAATCCGCCATCGGGCATCTACGAAGGTCACAGGTGGACGACGCACACTGGGGCCAAGCGTGCTCAAAATTCAATTTGTAAAAATTGGTTTTTTGGAAAAATAAAAACGCAGGTTTATTCCCCATTAAAATCTAAGTTTAAGGGTAAGTTTTCTGCTTTCTATCGTTTTTCAGCTGGGAGATATGCGTGTCCAAACTTGACAAATTTGAACAAAAAACTTTTTTTTCAAAACTTAGAAATTCAATTTACATTTCAAGTTGTTACTGAAAGAAAGCGGTATTATATTTCGTTATTTTATTTTTTTGCATTATTTAAAATGAAGTTCGTTTATTCTTTTGGTGGATTTTGTTTGAAATTATGTGTTTTAAAAAAATTATGATTAACAAAAAACTAAACTAACCTCAGTTGTTAAAAGTGTAATTTTCAAAATCACTTTTTTTTAAATGCGCAAAGCGCTTTTAAATTTGACAGTACTGCAATAAAGTATGTTCCTTCCTTACTATGAATCCGGGTTCAAAACCAAAATCACTTTGCGCATTTTTGAATAAAATGGTTTTAAAATTTTCACTTTGATTTTAATTAAACACAAAAAAATATACTTCTGGTAAAGTTTGATTCTGTTTCATTTCGAACTTAAACTGTTTATTATTTTGAGGTTGCTCAATGAATAAAAAGCGGATTTAGTTTTAACGAGGACTTAAAAATCTTTAGTGAGAAGCGAATTTAGTTCGAACAAGGACTTAAAAAACTTTGGAGAGATCTATAGTAGGAAAACGGGACGCGCTGACAATTTAGGAGACGTTTTTAATAGACTGCTAGTTTCATTACACCCTCTGATTACTTGCTCGCACTTGTAGCCAGTGGTCAACAACCGGAGATCTTTCTTTGCTGAAGCAATGGAGTTTGTTGAACTTGAAACGATGGGGTTTAGATTCCGACTATGAATAATAAGTGTCACAGTTTTCATTATGTAGTGCTTATCATAACTATAAGACACCCACATATTGGCAAGTTTTGACTATTTTTTTGTTATTATATAATTTTAATTTTTTTTTAAATAAAAATATTGTTTATTTCTTAACAAAAATCGAATAAATCTAAGCTTCAAACTTCGCAAAAATATCGATTTTTTTTAATTAGATATTTAAAAAAGATTTTGAGTGCAAGTTTGAATTAGCTAGGACATACCGTTGATTTTTGGCAAAGTTTTTTTGTGAAGGTGTCGCTCATTTTCTACAAATAAAAAAATCGTCGAACATACTTCGTATGGAAATACGTAGGCCCTAGCTACTTCAAACTTGCTCTTTAGTGTACTACAATTAAATGGGTCAAAATCCTTTTAATAGTGCTTATCATACCTATAAGACACCCACATATTGAAAAGTTTTGACTATTTATTTTATTAACCGACTTCAAAAAAAGGATGAGGTTATCAGTTCGACGGAATAATTTTTTTTATGTATGTTACCGCATAACTTTGGACCACGTTAACCGATTTCGATAATTCTCATCGGAAATGGGGTACCTTAAGGGTGGTCCATTATGTTTTACATTAAAACGTAAATTGTATCAAGTATTTCCTATCTTTTACTATCTAACTGATCTCTATATAAATGACTGCACCTGTTTCATACTATTTCCTAGTGATTACAACTAATACACACTTTGTTACTGTTATTACATTTTATCGCTTTTAACTTAGTTTTAATTATTGCGAATTCATTGATAAAGCTATCCTCAAATTGAAAGGACTCTATAAAAAATTTGCCACCAATGGGTTAAAATATGGTCATCAGTGCGTCGTAAATGGGTAAAATTATTTATAATTTACACATTAATAAAATCAAATGTTATGACAACAGAGACATAAGATATTACAAAAAACTGGCTAACCAACATGATCAATAAAGGGTTAAGAGGTCAAAACTTTACTCTTAAAACGTAGTTCAAGGGAGTCTAATGTACGACAGCGATGGCATCTGTGACGTCATCCATGTTTGTTCTTCTATGTAATCTGGGCTATCGCTGAAATCATCGTACTCCAATTTTTGTGAAATCTATGAAATTGTGATCACTGAATCCGAATTGCTACGAACATATCGATGGTTGAGTGGAAGATCGACATGTCTCGGCAGCCAGTTCAAAAGCGCCTTATCTCAGAAAACTTTTTAACAACGCTTTTTCTCAGAAAACTTCTCAATAACGCCCTACTTTAGAATTAGACTGAAGAACGCCCTATCTCAGAATTTGGTTGAACAACGTCCTATTTCAGCTGCCGATTCAAATATGCCCTATCTCAGCTTATTTTCAATGTATTTTCGTTTGAGATAGGCCCTTTTTGAAGCGAGTTTTGAGATAGGGCGTTATTCAACCAAAATCTGAGGTAGGGCGTTTTTCAATAAAATTCTGAAATAGGGCGTTTTTCAATCAAATTATGCAGTTGGGCGTATTGAAAAGTTTTCTGAGATAGGCCGTTTTTAAACTGGTTGCCGAGATAGGTTCCACTCAGCCATCGATATGCTATCAAAATGTATGCTTCGTTCGCAGTTATTCGGATTCAGTGATAGCATTTTCGTAGTTTTCCCGAAAATTCGGACTACGAAGAATTCAGTGATAGCCCTGATTATCTTTAAATTTGCTCTGTCTTCTGGCACATTCAATGCAATAAAAATGACATCGCTAACTGTTTCGTAGCCCAGTTAAACCAATAAAAACACTTTCTCTTTGAGTAGGAAAAGCAATAGTTAAAAAACCAACCTTTATTATTACTCTTTATTACAAACAAAACCAAGCAGGGTTGCAACTTACTCCAGTGGGGTTTTTTCTCAGTTCGTATGAATTCCAGTTCATACGGAACACAGCCCCGTTTAGCTTGCCCAATTGGTTTAGCTTACACATATTATGCACTTGTATCAACTGGTAAGACGCAGATAATATGTACGGCCTGACTAACTCACTCGTCGCGGTTCGTACTACCACGTTACGCACCAATCCATCCTTGCTCCCTATCAGCTTACCAAGTCTTCCAAGAGCCCATGCAGATATTGGAAAGTTCTCGCTTTTAATTATGACCAGCTGAAAAATCTTCTGGCTCTCTCGCTCCTTCCGCCATTTCTTCCTTTCAAATAAAGTGGTCAGGTATTCATTCCGGCAGCGTTTCCATAGGTGATCTAAAATGCTCTGTCTCTCTTCCCACTACTTCCGCCCTTGCTTCCTGGCTGCCGCGCGATTTGGAATGGAGAAGGGAGAACCAAAAGCTCCCTTAAGAAATGCCCCGGCGTTAATGCCTGCATATCCAGAGGATCATCTGTTAAAGGATGAAGCGGGGACGAATTCAAAATCGCCTCTATAGGTATCAGCATGGTTCGAAATTGGTCATGCTCGAAGCAATTCTGGCCTACTACTCGGGTCAGATGTGCTTCATAGACTTAACGGCAGCCTCATAAATACCACAATTATGTGGTGCTGCTGGGGTCATAAAATGTTATTCAGTCCCTTTTAACATCAGCTCATTAAACACGTCACTTGCTCTATAACAATCATATCGCACACTAAATACAAAAGTGGCACAACTCGGAAGTTTACAAAAGCTTACGAGAGGCAAAAAAAGTATATGTAATAATGATTGTAATATTATAGTCAAATTGAGTTCCATTAATAAGAATTCCCTCTTGAAAGATAGCCTTGCTGAAGTTTTAATAAATTTATATTTTGAGTGAGGAAATAAAAGATAATGTTGAATTATGACTGTTTAACTGAATTTTTTTCATAACAACACAAACGGCAATAACGCAAAATTTGCTTTATTTCACTTTTAAATGGGAAATAATACCAAAATCTAAGTTTTGCTTTATTTCCAACAAAGGTTGGATATAAAACAAATTTTGCCTTATTTCCCATTGCTTATTTATACTATTTGTAAAAAAAAAAAAACAGTTTACTGACAGAAGGAAAAGAACTTTGTTTATTCCAAAAATACAATTAAACCAAGGCACATTGAACAGGTAATATCAGTATAGCAGCTGATTTGATTTTTTTCAAATTATTTGTTCTCGAAAATGTCAAATATTTTACATTTTTTCTCACAAAAATTCTAAATTGTTAAAATCTATTTGCACGTGAAACATTTTCCATACAAAACCAGCGATTAAATAGCAGCTTTTCGAAAGCTCGCCCAACTCAGCAGCACAACCGCTGATTACTGGGTCTGGCACAGGATGGATCAATGCTTCGAGAAGCGAACCAATTTACTAAGAAAGAAAGTTGCAACAATTTTCAGTTTTTCAATTTAAATTTTTTACCTCTTTCGTATTTCGCTTGGCACGCTTTGATGTAGAAGAAAAAAATTAACAGTTTTTGGCACCTTCGATACCAGAAGCAACAACAAAATACAGGCAAATTGCTCAAATGCTCTAAACCTGGTTGATAGGCCTTAAATTAAACAAAAAATGTGATATAGTTCATATGAAGAAAGTAATATTCACAAAATATTTTTACTTATGAAAAGTCTAACAAAATATAGGAAAAGCATCGTCTTTAAAAACTGCTCCGCATATTGGACATAGCGCTTTTGTATGAAAACCTTAAAATGTTTGCATGGAACCATGTCGCAATAAACAGATGAAGTAATAAAACGGCTTTCTCGCTTTATTTTCTGACATTCGGCTGCCTTATAGTCACATTTTATAGGCAAATTTTCAAATAAAGCAGTGGCACC
This sequence comes from Rhagoletis pomonella, assembly GCF_013731165.1. Taxonomy (NCBI): domain Eukaryota; kingdom Metazoa; phylum Arthropoda; class Insecta; order Diptera; family Tephritidae; genus Rhagoletis; species Rhagoletis pomonella. Next base: position 3,747,592 of record NW_023458556.1, read on the forward strand.
TGGTAAATTCCACTATGGATGGGATGCATGCAATAACACCATACACAATAATTCCCATTACTTGGACATTAAAAAGCAGTTTCAGAAGTGAACTAGTGTTATTTTATCATTTTTCCTTTTTCTAAACGGTTATAATGCCACCAGTACATAATTGCGAAAGGAGGGGAGGGGCGGGGGACGCGAGCGCGACGTCGAATGCGGTGGGGCGGGCATTTCAAAATTGTATACTTACAAATCCGTCCATTTAACTTGTTCATGTACTACTTTTTGTCAAATGTAACTGGGTGGCTACCTACATATGTGCACTATTTTGCTTTATTACTCAAATTGTTAAGTATAAAAGTTGGTCTTATTGCTCAACGAGAAATGAAATAAAGCAAATTTGTGTTATTTCACATTCAGTTGGGGAATAACACATATTTGCGTTATTGACGTTTGTGTTATTTCACCCCTCTTTTTACAACGCTTTTATCAACTTGCAATGTTGTGCTCCAGAAACTTTCAATGTTGTGGATCCAGAAACTTTCAATGTTGTGTGTCCGACACCAAAGCAAAGCTTTGAAAAGCTCCTATAAAAAAGCATAGTGAATAGGGCGAGGTAGATGACATCTAGATGTCGCCCTATGTACTACGTTTGCTACACCGGAAATAGACGACACGCCATTTCTTTAAATAAAATTAGTTTGACTATTGTCAACTAAATCGAATGCTTTGTAAGTGAAGTGACTTGTGGACCACTTGAGGTATAGGTGGACCAGTTGGTAATCACTTTGGGACCAGTTGGTAGCTAGTTCGTGGGACCAGTCCGGGAATCAGTTTGGGACTAGTCCGAAACTACTTACCTTCGGGCCAGTTGGGGCCGTTTTAAGGGTAATTCTTGGGCTCCTGCACTGCCGCTCAGGGTTTCTGCCTTCTACGGTGGTAATTTTGGGCCGGGTTGCCTGTTTTGGCGGATTGTTGTGCTGTGTGCCGCGTATTACGTGTACCGGGTACCACTTTCTCGAGCGAATTGCTCTGGGGAACCTGTTGTGTGAGTTGCTGGCTTTTTGGCTAGACTAGACGACACGCCATTTCTTTAAATAAAATTAATTGGTGCTCGTTTGTATGTACATGCATATGTAAAGGCATGTGTGTGCACCTTTCTATTAATATCGTTGAATTATTTTAATATCTATTGCAAAATTTTATTCAGACAGGACTAAAAAGTAGAAAATAAATAATATAAAAAAATCTTTTTAATATACAACGCTTTTATAAATGGACTAAAAAGTAGAAAAT
>NW_023458556.1:3748969-3750712 GCF_013731165.1 Rhagoletis pomonella
ATAAAAGCGTTGTATATTAAAAAGTTTTTTTTTATATTATTTATTTTGCAATGTATTTAAAAATAAATCTTTTAGCCAGTATTTTCATTATTGAAAATAGCACAAATCACAAACGAAATAAATAATTCTTTGTTTTTATAGTAGATATTCTATAAAAAAATAGATTTTTTAATTGTATTAATGCTAAGTTTTTATTAAGTTCTTGTAATAGGCTCGTAGTAACTGTTAGGAATGTGCTTTTTGTTGACCAGTTCTTGCATATCTCTTTGCTTTATTTCCGGAAGTGGTAGCTTCTTTGAATAAAGTGAGCATAAGCTAAAATTTTTAAGATTTAAAAAAGTTATTTATTAAAAAGTAAATATAAAATGATCATTAAAATGTTTTATACTGTACTTTGAGTATAAAGTATAAAGGACTTACTTGATGCAACTCAAAGGCTTGAAGGGCTGCAAGTTACTTTTCCTTACACAAACTTCTTGAAAGTTGGTCTCTTTATAGGACCTTTTATAAAGAAATGAGTGCAAGTGTTCTTTATTGACTTGCAAAACTTTAATATTATTCCATAAACTTTTTCATTGTTTTATTACTGGAAAAATTTTGGCCCCCTTCTTCTTGCATAGACTTTAAATCATAAAATGCATCGTATTGCCATTCCTGAACTCTGTATGGTGGGCCAGTCTTTTTAGCAGTTGCAATGAGGCTTGTGTATTTTTCTGGTACGTATATGGGATTACTACTTAAATGTCTTTATTTGTTTTTCAATAACGCTATGCACATACATTATCTCCTTCGTATTGGGAGTGACCGCGAATAAGGTATTTATGTGTAATACTACGTATATTACGTACGGCATATGTATACATTGTAAGTATGTATTTATTTTTTTGCTGCCCGCAACAGTTATCGGAATAAAAACTTAAATCTAAATCTTTTGTACAAAATTTTGTATAACAGCACACAGGTGCCAATTTCATTACTTCCGCGTTTTCCTTCTACTTCAGTCCAAAAAAAGCATTGAACATATTTGGCCTTGAGATCGCTGACAGTGAAATTGTAACAATTAATTTTACTTTTGTAGTAAAAAGAAGTAAAGCCTTTTGGTAATGGTAGCACAGCCTGTAAATCATATGCAGATGCACTGATGTTTTGCTTGTCAACATCTGTCAACATCTTTTTCTATCCTTTTCATCTTGATGTGTGGTATACTGTATACCAAATTTGTCTTTTCATTTGCATCTGCATTCAGGAAGGACTCGCAAAGATCACATTGATCTTTTTTTGGTTTGAAAAAAAGAAATATTGAATTCTGTGTTGAATATTCTATAAAACATAATTTTACTTCTAAATGGTAAGTCTTCTGCTTCACGATATTCTTTATAGTCTTGATACAGATCTGCAATACTTTTACTCCATCCTTTGACTTTTTTTTATAAATTCTTTTATACCGTTCTTAATTTCACGGCTTATTTTGCTATGATTTTTATGCTTTCCACGAAGGTCAAGCTCAACGAAACCATCTTGGGTTTTTTCTAGGACAGTGCGTATAGCTCTATCACTTATATTAAGAGTTTCTTTAAAAAAGTCTTACATACTCTAATAAGCTCTGAGTCAACATCAAAGAAAAAAGCGTTATTGAGTTTGCGAGTTCCGTGTCTGTATTTCGGCTTTGGTTTCATATGGCTAGCTAAGAACTCTCTCTGCCTTTGCAAATCGCTGCACTTCCAGTAGCTATGAAATATTTTA
>NW_023458556.1:3750722-3750908 GCF_013731165.1 Rhagoletis pomonella
AAATAAATCGCCGGGTGCTGATTTTATAACTCCGAAAATGCGAATAGAGCTACCGAACGTTGCACTAGCAAATTTTTCTGGCCTTTTCAACGCTATCCTTAAATTCAATTACTTTCCGAAATCATGGAAAAGGTCGAAGATAATCATGATAGCCAAACCTGGAAAAGACGCAACGGATCAATAAGC
>NW_023458556.1:3751008-3764007 GCF_013731165.1 Rhagoletis pomonella
GCGGATATTATTCTCAAAACACTCAACGAATATCATCCTAAATTACAATTCGCTATGGAATCAGAGAACAATTTCCGTATACCATTTTTTGGATGTCAAGATCCACTGAAAAAGTAACGCCATTCTACTTGACTGGTACTCAAGACCTACTTCCTCAGTATATCCAGTAAAAAAACTGTGGTGAAGTCCTTTATGGGGATAAAGTTTCCAGAGGTGAAATTTTAGGTAGCACACAATTTCTTACACGCATGGTTGCTTTTCAGCACTCATGAAAGAAACTTAAGAAATATTTGAAAAAAAAGTTCATATAGTACATTAATTTTGAAAGAAATACCATATAATGTATGTACTCTGGTTAATAATATCAAAAAATGTATTAGAACCACCGTTTAATGTTATATTTGATTCAAATTAATATTGCTGCCCCGAACGCTCTGCGCCTTGCCACTGAATAATAGGTTTACTTAAAATTACATCCGTGGTCCTTGTTCTTTCTGTATCGCATCGTGGTGAATTCACATTTCTCAGAAATTTGACAACAAAACAAAACAAAGCGAGTATTTTATTTGCTAATTTTTGCGATTTCTATTGTTTAATGTAAATTTGTCTTTTTAGGATATGTCGAGCCAACGAAGAAGGCGCAGTTGGAAAATTGAGTAATTAGTAATGAAGTAGCAGGCATATTTGGAAAATTATGCCGATAAGCAGGATGGAATTTGGGAAAGTAAGTGCATGGTTGCAGCATATCTATGTATAAAAAGTATTTAATTAAATTGTTTATAGAAATGTTATAAATCGAGTGGCTCATTTACGATGTGCTCCAAACATTTGGCGAACTTTTTTTCGCCTTTTCAGCGTGCTAAGTAACAAGTTAAGATGACTGCCATCACGGCCGGTAAGAAACCGCAAGCAAAGGGCAGACAACCTTCCAGGAACCTGCCTCCTGTCCCCGAGCCGAAGCTGCAGTTCTGCAAGAGCAGGTCAGCAAATTGCTACCCTGATCAAACGTAAACTAAAGCGCACTGCTGTGATTGCACTCCGTAAATGTGAAAACTTGGTGCATGCTGAGAAATATCAAACAAGAAAACTCTGTGATGGACGCCGTGAGATGGAGTAGCGCTGTGTGGCAAAGAAATACGGCCAATTCGACGGGCCTGAAAAATCCAAATTGGCTTTTGTGATCCGCATCCGCGGTATCAACAAAGTTGCACAAAAAGTGCGTAGTTTTACAGTTCTGTCTTCGCCACATTAAAACGGTGTGTTCATCAAATTGAGCAAGGCAACCATTAATATGCTACGTATGCCGAACCCCCTATATGGGGTTATCGAAATCTTAAATCAGTTTGTGAATTGATGTACAAACGTTGAATGGTCAAGCGTGTCCCAATCTCTGCTTTGTGATCGAACGCAAATTTCGCGAAGCGCACGAAATTCAGTGCGTTGATTCACTTCACTTCAAGAAAGCCCCCAACTTCCTGTTGCTATTCAAGCTCAACACATCAACCCGAGGCTGGCGCAAGAAGGCTAATCACTACGTTGAGGTTGGTGATTTCGGTAGCCGTGAGGATAAGATCAACAAATTGCTGCACAAGATGGCTTAAAGAAATTGTTGTTTTGTATTTAAGTAGACAATATAATTTGGCACATCTTCAAAAGACGCCCAAGCAAAAAAAAAAAAAGAAAATTAAAAAATTCCTGAAGTTGTCTTTTCACGGGTCGATTTCTGTCGACTGGAAAATTTACTTAAGATATCGACTAGCCAAAACGCTTATATTTTACGGTTGAATTGCAATTTACACGGGTAGATTTTGGTTAAACGACAAAAATCGACCGTGTAAAGGCAGCTTAAATAACGTTCAAATTAATCACCCCCTTTGAGATTGAAAATACCAATAACCATTTCATAATTTCGAAAATTATTCCATTTATATTTGTTCTTGCATTTTCCACACCACTTGTGAGGTATGCTTTTACGCGCGTTACCGATTTTTTGTTTAATGTGCTCGGTTGCCCAGGAGGCCTATTTTCACCTTTACAACTTGACTTAAACAGAATTAAAACTAAAACATGCAATATATAAAGAAAATTAAAAGTTGTCTTACATCTAGTAAACTTAAAAAATTGCACATTAAATTCATTTTTCATTATAAAATAAAATTAAATATCACAATTCAGTTTACAAAATGTGGTCTGTTTGCACCCGCAGTAAGTTCCCATGAAGCCTAGCCTAAATTCAGAATTGAAAAAAAAACGAGCAAATGGGGTCGGAAACTACTAGCCCTAAAAGCATAATGTGGAAAATGTTTGAAGAGCTGCGAAATTGTATTGCAATAATAAAAATAACAGTGCATAAATTGGAAAAAATGGTTTTTGTTTTGCTTTATAATTTTTGGGAATATTGGTTCAGATGGAATTTTTTTATTTGTTTGGTTTTTCAGCTCGTTAATGAAGCACCCAGGGTTGCACTTACTGTCTATGAAAATGTTTCGTGAAGCGTTCCAAAATTAGCTCCGAGCAACTAAAAGTTGGTTAAGCTTAAATGAAATAGTTTTTTATTAAATATTTATTCCTGGTATTTAGTAAAAAACATCAATACTAATGTATGAAAAACAAAACATCAATGCTAATGTATGAAATGAAGTAAATAAAAATCTACGAATACATTCCATCAATATTTTGTCATAGAGCCATTATTAAATTTAGACATAACTTTGTCAGGCGTTGGTACCTACGTATATAGAATTAATGCGTTGGAGAGAGATAAATATACAAGTTCAACGCGCTAATTTAGGTATCCTTGTATGTATATACCTGTTACTCGTCTGGCATATACTCCAACAACGAAAATAATGACAATTATAATTTATGTAGATCCCTGGATAAAAGATTGTCACAAGTTACTTTCGGTAACTCACGATTGAAGTTTGCAATGCAATTTCTCAGAAACACGACTAAAGATTTTCTCCAAGTGTCGGAGAATGCTATGTACTAGTTCATGAAATTCTTAAATTATCTTATTTTTTTTAGTTTAGTGTCAACCATTTATGAGTTTAATAAAATTTTGTCGTATACGACATTTGTCAAAAAATTTGCAGTCAGTTTTAGTGATATACGCCAAAATGTGATAACAATTTTTATAAATTAACCATACTTTTTACTAATCAGCCTAATCGTGAGTTTCGCCCGAACAAAATTTCGCCAACAATTTTTTCATCCACCTGTAGTGAACACTCGCAAACGAAAAGTGACCCGGTTATAGAAAATGAAACTCATGATAAAGATGAATATGTCGGAAACTAAAGAAGAACAGATAACTCTATTTGAAAGATCTTGATTAGTTTAGTACGACAGCAATACTAACGCAATTTGTACCAAATAACCGAAAAAATTTTAGTCAATTAGTCGGAAACTAAAGAAGATATCCAAAAACCACAAATTGTCAAAATGACGCTTCCGGCAATTTTCCATCCAGGCGACGATATTTGAATAGGTTTGTAAAATTACCAATAGTCAGTACTAATTTGTACTGGAACCTGCAAACTTTTACTGGAAAAGTGTATGATAACCCAAAAAAATTTGCAAGAGAGCACTGAATCGAGAGCGTAACAACACGAGAGAGCTGCAAATTCTTGCTAGTGAAATTTTTACTAGCAGAAATTAGCTAGCAGAAGAAGAAGAATTAGAATAAATGTCAAAAGAATATATAAAAAGTGGTGTTACTAGCTCAGTTCATTTTGTGTATGTGTTTCGCCGCACGGCTTCTGATATCAAATTGAAAAATTTTGTTTGAATTTCTACTCACACTTACAGGTTTTGACAGTTTATGCCGCCAAAGCAAAAACAAAATACATGTAAATTTTTGTTTTTGTACTCCTGCAATCACCTTATATTGATTCGCCTTGGCACAAACAAAAGTAAAATGAGTGGAAACAAAAATATTAATGATGTACTGGACAGTGTTAGTGCTTGTGTGTAAAGCAAAGAGTTTAAAACTGATTTATAAATAGTAAAATGTTTACAGCAGATTGTCAAAGCAGTGCAACAACTGTTCACTTGCAAGTTATTGCTAGTTTTGTGTTCAATAAGTTCTTCTGCTAGTTTTCTCTTCTTCTCAATTTAACGCTCTATTTTGCTTTTACGCTCTCGCTGCAATGTTACTGTTACTATACAAACCTAATGTTACTCGCATATTTTCGAGCCTGTATGTACATTTTCGGGAAAAAGGTTAAAAAGTGTATCCATCTGCTGAAAAGATAATTTCGCAGATTCACAATTTATTTAAAATAAATCTATTAGCCCAATCTCCAATTCCATGTGAATAAATCTCCCCAGTGCTTAAATAATTTTCACCACATTAAATAGCTGCACAACACCCTAATTGCCGAAAAAGCGTTGCTTGCAACACTAGTCCTTTATGGGGACCAAACTTGGCGAAAAAAAATAGCTAAGTTTGTTTACTGGATATACTGAGCCTACTTCCTCTGGGCGTTTAATAAATTACTTGTCTTCGCAACCCTTAAAGTAATTCACAAAATACTAACAATAAGGCTTTCTGCACATTGGTCGTCCAATCATAGTTGCTTCATCGTACAATCATGATGCAACGATTACATGACGACTACACTTTCGCACACTCGGTCGTGATATTTCAATTCATTTGGCGATCGCCCACTGCCCTCACCAGAACCAGACTTCGCTTCCTAGGATAACCGTATCTAGAAGCACACGACCTAATGGCATTCAGCCAAAGGACCTCGCGAGGTTAATTAGCAATACGTGGATTAAAGATGACCTGTAGTTAAATAGAGGTTTGTTACAATAGATCGTTTTCGGTAACTAGGTGACCTGCTCCCTCCTCTAAATCTAATCTCATCAGCTTTATTTCACTGAAAATTTTATCAAAAAGCTGCAACGAGCTTTAGTGTAGATTTTTGACTATAAATGCGCCCTACTATTTTTAAAGATTTCAGTCAAAATTTGTAGGTGTGTGTGGAAATGCAAACAAAATATTTCAATTTGACATTCTAAGCCGTGACGCGAAACATATATACGAAATCAGTTGATCTAGTAACATCACCTTGTATAAATTCGCCTTGCTACTCTACACATTTTTCAATGCGTCTAAAACTTTGTACTTTGTAGTTCTTAGTTCATTCGCAATTTTCTAGAGGGTTAGACCTATTGTTTTAATAATAATAATAATTTAAACAACTTACTCTTGCAGTTGAGATATATTCCTTTCCTGAGCATATACCTTTGCCGCGGGAAGCAAACCAAAATGCGCAACCAATAGATTCGTCTAAAACCGTATTTAATGGGTATAAAAGATGTTTAATATGATTTCGTAAATTATCATGAAGCTCTTCTCGCCGTACGTTAACTTCCACGTAGTTCCACCTCCTGAAAAAAACATGGTAATGTAAATGGGTGCTGTCTGGTTTGATAATAAATTACCGTCGTGGATATATGTTTTTTAGCTCCATGAGAGAAGATTTAGCAGACAATCTATCAGGCACGTCCCAGCTTATACGTCCTGTACTATCTAACTTTTCAAATGCTACATTAATTAGATCAATGGGATCATTTTCTTTGACATATTTATTTGATAAAGCGGCTAGAATCGAACAGTCGATGCCTCCGGAAAAGAGGATAGCGATTTTGGCATGGTTGCAGTTTCTCCGATCATGTAAGCAATTGATACAATAAGGTGTAGTTTGTCTTACACGATTTTTCACAGATTCTTCGATAAGAAATGAAAAATGTTCCAGTTCAAGTAATAAATCTTGATTCTCCAACAAAGCCTCAAACAAATCACAGGAGGACGCCAGGCTTCTACACAATGCATACAAATCGAAAGATTTCTGTTGAAAAAATACAATTGGATTAATGATTGGAATTTACATATCGACAGCTGAGTGGAAGATCGACCTATCTCGGCAACCAGCTCAAAAACGCTCTATCTCAAACAACTTTTTAAGAACGGCCTATCTCAGAATTCGTTTTAAAAACGCCCTATCTCAGCTGCCAATTCAAAAACGCTCTATATCAGCACATTTTCAATACATTTTGAAGTGAGATAGGGCGTTCTTCAACCAAATTCTGAGATAGGGTGTTTTTCAATAAAATTCTGATATAGGGCGTTCTTGAAAAGTTTTTTGTGATATGTACCTACCTACTTGTATATACATATGTACATATATACAACATGGCAAAAGGTCCTGAATTGTATTATTTCAGAAACGAGTTCTTTTAACATTCGGTACATTTTGTCAGACATACCCCCCCACTTAAATGTTCAAAGCGGTATATTACAGGGACCTAAAAAAACTGTTCTGAACCAAAAAGTGGGCCCAATTTAGAAATCTAAACAAAGAGTTGGTTCACAAGAGTTCATGGATGAGAAATTTTTTGTACGCTGCAATGGGAAAGAAATATTTTTAACGTTTATTAACCATACAAATTTTTAGCGATTTTATTCATTTGATTTGATTTATAACTACTATTTTTCAACATATACATATATTTGAAGTTGCTTCGTAAAAATAAGAAGCCAAATAAAAAACCGGAAAGCAAAATACCGTCCATTTTGGTGTTTTGAAAAAATGCGTACAGCGACCAGTGTTCGCTTATTCGCCTTTTTTCCAAATTCGTTCTCGAGTTATTAGCAATATGGTAACCCAACAAACATTTGGGTTCCCTCGCTAGGGCAGGCACCTGGTCGTTGGTGCGGGGTTGACCAGCCCCATACCTGGTTTGGGGCATCGTTGACGCGCTTGTAGCTTCCGCGCAGTGTTTTCTCCAGGGTGGGGCTGATGGTGATCGGTGACCAAGAACTGCCGCCTCCTAATCCAGGGTGTGATGCGACACCGTGCCTATTAGACGGCTTGCAGCCAGGAGGGAATGGCTCTATTTTAACGGCGCCTCTTAGACAACGGGCCGCATCGAGGAGTAACGGTGGCGCGGTGGACTTGATGAGATCCCCTCCAACTATTTTGACTGCTAAGCTCGCCTCGTCGGGCAGGCAGTCGTACGAACAAGATAATACAAACTCACAAAAATAAAACAACCAAAACAAAATCAACAACAATGGCAACCACTTCAAACGCAGCGGTAAAAGCGACGGAAGCGCCGACTACATAAGGTACGCCAGCAACAGCAATAGGTCCAACAGTAGGTTTCCTTGAGCGCTTAGCCGCAGAGGAGCCAGTTGAGCACGCCAGTGAGGATGACCAGAAATCCAGCACCAGCAGGGGTGTCAGAGATTGGTCACGGCATCGGTCTGGCAGTCCCAAGCAACAAGCGGCCCAATTATGAAAACTCCCGGGGAGTTTGTTCTCCGGGAATTTTGTTTCTCCCGAGAAAGAAATCCTCCAATTCTTAACTCTTACGAGAGTAGCATTTTCCCCGAAATTTGGGAGAAGGAAATCCGAACTTCGAAAGAGCTGTTTGACTGTTTTTTGACAGCTCAACTCCGCCATTTAAAAGAAAAAATCCACAGGGAATTTTTATTCATGATAGGAGGAAAGGGAGAAGATAGAAAACTCCCCGGGAATGTAGGTTGTAGGTATGGTCGAGTACAACATGAAAATAGGTCCCGTATGATTCCTGAACCCTCCATTCTTTTATACCAAAAAACCGTTATTTTCGTACTTGATGCACTTATCTATTAATAGCTTGACTATTTTCCATCCGATTTTAAAAATCGAACAAGTTTTGAAAAGAGGATTTATAGACCTTTAAAACATTTTATAACAATATATTGTTAGACTTGGCTTGTTGGGAGTTTTCATCGGTTAAATTTTAATGGGCCCCTATTTCTCTTCATTTTTTCAACTTTGATCATCACTAATTTCAAAAATGTCTATGAAAGTTGCCGAATATGTGGTATTTATCTAAAAGAACATTTATTTTCGAATAAATTGATACCTCACCTAATGGAATTGCATAAAAATTGTCGAAGTAAAACAATTTAAGCAAAAATACGGCCTTGAATTTATTTGTGTGTGTGTACCGGACGTGCAGATTTTTTGAGCAGTGTGGCGAAGGAGTTCATCAATATTTACTTTATTCATCATATTTAATGTACGCTCATATTCTCTCGTTCCCACGACAGTCGGGTCTACGTAACCGGAACGACCCAGATTTATATCTGGCCAAGGACTGCCACTCCAGTAACACTCCCCAAAAACTCTTTCGGGAATCTGTATGCTGTTACAACAACAAGAACAATCAATATTTACTCAAAACTGATATATACAATGTCTCGTAAACAAAAAAAAAAATATTTTTTTTTTAATTTTGGGAAAATGGGCATGGCACCGCCCACTTAAATCACATATGCGTATATAAAAACTACTTTACCGATATCGACCACAGATTGTGCTTCGCCTCGTTAAGCAGCGTGTTGAATATTTTTGAAATCAGAAAATTCAATTTCATAAGTACAACTTTTTCACAGAGCCTTTGCGAATTATGGTGCAATTACATGGTATGAAGGTCGGCGAAAATCCTCCTAGATACTTATATCCTACAAGCGGGTGCCGACTGGCCAATGGGCATCGCTGTTAACACCGCTATTGCAAAGTAGGCTTGTTTTTATGAAGCAGTCGTGCAAGCTGGCGGGGGCTAGCTACGCCCGAGGTATAAACTCTCCACTACCACCGGCGGGCATAGCGATAACGTAGGCTGTGTCGCCTGCGGCCACACCTCTACAGTGGAGGGAGCAGTCCACAGTGGTTCTAGTACTACTGCCAGACACGGCTTGCCGCGCACTTGTGCCATAGTCCTAGAAGACTCGAACCAGCAAAGCGCGGTAAGCCTAAGCACGAACAGAGAAGAGGCTCTTCTAAGCTCTCCGGGCAAATCTGAGGATGTTCTTCCTGAACGGAGGAAAAGACCGACGACGAGGGCAAGCAAGCAAGGATTGAAGAGTAAGGCGCGATATAGGGCTGCGGTCAAAATATGCGACCGACTTAGTGATAGGTCCAACCGGACTGAGGAGGAGGAGAAAATGTTGGCTTGCGCTAGGGAGGAGGTAGAGAACGGTCCTACTACGCTGCGAAGCCAGTATTTCAGCTAAGGATCCACAGTTCGCAAACCGGATCGTGGAGCAGATTGTGGCGGCGCAGGCGAGCAAAAGGCAGCGTCCTGTGAAAGAAGAGGCAGCAAAGCCTCTAAAGAAACATAAATGTAGGGACGAGGCTACAAGGAGGCCCAAGGTCATACAGCTGCCACCTACATCCAAGGCAGCGGCACACAAAGGGGTATTTGAACGATTGAGGCGGCCATCAACCAATTTGACACAAGTTTGAAGGAAACTTAAAAAAATAGTCACGTTCGATAGAAAACATTTCAAATAACATTTCCCAGTCCCCCTCACTTTTCTAAATTGGACAGCGAACGCTCACCGTTGACCGGAAACAGAATATTCTAACGCTGCTTATAAATAAATTTTCGATATCTAGAAAGATCGTGACGGTTTTAAGTTAATATTTTGATTTCTGCATTGTATTCTTAAAAAGTAGTGATGGATCCGCATACAGGCGGTAATAATGCATTTAAGTGTTAATTTTTATTAACATTTCATTAAGCAAAAGTTTAATTTAAATGTAATGAAAATAGCTGGTTTCAAAGAGTATTTTTTTACATTTTTGTGGAATATTAAGGAATTTGTTGTATCCCCGGGAGAGATCGCGTTATTATTCATTGTTCAATTGAAAGCTTAGAAATTTGGCTAATGTAGTGTGAAAAGATTGCCCGCAGAAAATGTTAGATAAGTGGTATTTCTTTACTTAGAAAATGTATTAAAGAAGAATCTAAAAACGCAACTAGTATATAGTAACAGTACTTTAGATCTATTTTAACACCAAATTTCAACTTTTTAGATGAATTTGAGGCCGCTGAATCAGAATATGAATATATTTAATTTAAAAAGAATAGTTTTCGAGATATAAGCAAACGTGATGTTTTTTGGACCTTTGGGTCCTGTAGCTAGAAATCTGCGGGAATGTAAGGTGAACCTAACTATATTATGTATTTCGGAATAAACATTTGTTTTCCTTTACATTGGTGTTATATTACTGATGATAAAAAAAATAGTTTTGGGTATACAAGCGTTTAAATTAAGATAAATCTTTAAATTTAGATAAATCTACGATATTTCAGTAAATATTGTGTTTAGGCCTCCACGCTAAACCAAGTAACTAAACGGGTGAACCACCTAATGTGAAAATGCACTTTCATGCAACCGAGCATATCCACACACTCACATAAATGTGTATATATATGACCAAATAACTGATACGCCGTTAGTAAATACATATGAATGTCCTTTTCCGTTGAATAAATTTTCGTTAAGTTTCCCCTCCAAACAGTTGGCTGCTTGGCGGGTAAACTTATTTCCATTAAAAAGAGCTCGGCCACTTGTATCGAGCACTTCGACCACACCGAAAGCGATCCAGCCACTACGCCTGCGTATTTCTCAAGGTAATATTGTATACCAAAAATCACAATACATATTTCACCAATTTGACTAATAAAGCTACTGTGTTATATATTGAATTAATCCGTGGTGTTTGTTTTTGATTATTTCATTTCAAAATTAAACCCTTGGTGCATCTACGAGCGACGTTGCCCCAAGCGTTTCCGTATTGTATCCAAAGTGTTGAAAATTGGTATGTGAAGTAAAATTTTGGAACAAATTAGGATTATTATGAAATGTTTGGAAAATGGGTTGGTCCCGCCCACTTATTATGAAATGCTGTATCTCAGTATCCGCTTCACGAATCTGTACCAAACTCGGTATGAGCCTTGCTTAAGCTATATCTAACATAAATCGGCCAAATACCCCTATGTGCGGCGGCGGCCAATGTGATTGCCAAGCGACATCTGGTCGTGGCGCTCATCGGCCGCACTAACCCACTCGGACAGATGACATAAGAGAGGTGGAAGGCAGTGGAAATGAAACTGCTTGAAGCCTTATTCGTTTAAATGGACGCGGAGTCAAACACACCTATGCCGACATTTGACGGAGCAGGGTGGTTCAGCGGTGTAAAAATTATAAGTTGCAAGGATGATCAGTCGTTAGCATGGGTAGAGGGAGCGGTAAAAGGTCTCCAAGGCCTATGGGAGGGATATCTCTCGAAATAGTAAATCGCAGCGAGATTCCGTCGATCCCGAAGGCGAAGGTCCACATGCGCCTACTGCAAAGACAAACCCCCGACGTACCGACGGCTGACTGGAAGGTGTTGGGCATGGTCAAGCCATCGTCAAATGAGGGTGGCATCCTCCAGATAAATAAGACAGCTAAGGACATCCTATATGCTCGATTCGGCAAGATGGCTTGGGGCGTAGGTAGCGTTTACCTTCGCCAAAAAAGACAAACCATGCCGACAACAACCACAACACGCTTTAGGCTGGGGAAGTGGAGAACGATCTCGGCATTGAAGAGATCTTACAGTCCTTTCTCAACCTACGCAATATGGAGACGGGTGAGCTGGACACTACAACCAACCCTGAGGAGCGTAAAGGTAATGGCTAAGGTCCTTCAAATAAATCTACATAAAAGTAAAATCGCCACAGCCGAGCTTCTCTTCCCCAGGAACCTTGGCTCGCTTCGGGCAGCCTAGTTTCTGGCTTCAAGTCGGAAAACTACGCTACATATCGTCACCTGAGTGGAAGATCGACCTATCTCAGCAGCCAGTTCGAAAACGCCCTCTCTCAGCTAAAAATACATTGAAAATGTGCTGTGATAGGGCGTTTTTGAATCGGCAGCTGAGATAGGGCGTTCTTCAACCGAATTCTGAGATAGGGCCTTTTTCAATCAAAATCATACATAGGGCGTTCTTCAATCCAATTCTGAAAAGTTTTCTGAGATAGGGCATTTTTGAACTGGCTGCCGAGGTAGGTCGATGTTCCACTCAGGTGGCGATATGTTCCCAACACGCACAATAAGGTAAGAACTGCAGGCGACTTGACGGTAGAAGTGGCTAGCGATAGGAAGCAACCGCTTATAGTAGGATCCAGCACGAATGAAAGAGGTGAGTTACTTCTAAACATTACATTACAAAAAGAATTAGTAGTAGCTAATAGAGGTGAAGAAGCGACGTATATTGAACCCATATCAAGGAACGTTCTTGACCTAACTCTCTTTACGATTGGTCATACGAAGGTGGATAACTGGAGGGTGCTGCAGGCACAGCACAGTGGTTCGGCTAGCAGATCTAGCTGGACGAAAGTCAAAATTTTTTTGTTTTCAAAAGACTTAATGGTACTTGGAATACATTCCTGACAATACATTCAAATAGAAATTGCATTTATTAAAGCAATAAACAATAAAGGTAAGTCAACACCGTCTATTTGAGAACTCTATTTTAAAAACTGAAATTTAACTTAAAAGATTGCTAATAGCACTCAAAAATATTTGAATTATTGCAAATTGACTTTATAAACCAAAAATTACACTTATTCCGCTATAGATTCAGAGGTCATAACGCAATTTATGTCCACATTGGTATAAGCCAAATTATACTGAAAAATCGTCGTTTTGATTAATTAAAAAAATAAATTAAATAGTAGAAAAAGTAAAGGCCGCCGATGGCCGTTATAAAACCACTTGCATATTATTCTTTACACTTTCGCAAATGCAGGGGGTAAGCTCTAACCAATTGGCTTAGATTGGCGACGGCTGTTTTGCTCTTTCCCAGGAGTTGGTGGTCTACGACTATGCGGTGGGGCTTCTTGGCAGGGAATCGGCTGGGTTGGTTGTTCGCCGGCGGGGATCCTGCTAAATTATTCACTTGTGCACGTCGGAATAAAACACTCCTTATTTTATGTTTGTTTAATTCAGGAATTCGCGTTTATTTGCGTTCAATATACTTATTTCTTAGAATTCAGCTTTAAGGTTTTTTACAAGATTATTTTTCTTTTAAGTGTTCAGTTTTTTTAAAAGGTCTTTTTTCCGCGCAAATTGGTTGCCTTTCTGTTCGGGTATCAAAAAAG
>NW_023458556.1:3764017-3771018 GCF_013731165.1 Rhagoletis pomonella
GTGCCTGCATGCCGCATCGCCGGGTACAAATACGCAGCTACATAACAATGGCGCCCAACGCAATAGCCCACTAATTTTCATATTTTCCCATCACTTTCTTACTAACATCGTTTCACATTTCATTTCACAGTAGTTTTTCTTCTTGTATTCCACTATCATATTTACTTTCTTTTCTATCTGACGTGTAGGGTCAGGGGGGTATCATCGCTTATGATCATCACAGGTGATTAGTACCCAACTGGCAAATATGGGGGTGTGGCCAGTCTCATCCTCAGAGTGCCTTCTAAGGACGCCAGCGTACTTAGAAGTGGGAGCTGAAGGGGCGACTGTGGCCAAATAAGAGTCCTTTTTTTTTATTTGCTGAGTTAGACCATTTGAGCTGCCGTGTATGTGGTCTGGCATTGCATGCATGTGAGGCTATGAGATTTCTCAGCAGGGGTGTTAAGGGTAAGTGTAGCAGCGCGATTGGAGCCAAGACTCCGAATGTTGTTGTGCTACACTTGGTAACAGCAAAAGGGGGTTTAGTTGACTTTGACATCGGACAGTAGACTCACGGACAAACATTCCCTCAATGACCTCGCCAAGGCAACACCAACACACACCGAAATTTACAAATACATTTATACATATTTTTGTAAAGCAAAAATAAAAACAAATAAAAGCATTGTACATATAGTCGATATTGAGTAATAACAAGCAAATAAAGTTCGTGTCGCTATCTGAAAAAAAAGAAAACGGATTTTTGAAGTTAATTCGTAGATATTAATTCTAAACGCACCTATTTATATAGTATTTTTCCTCTTTTTTTACATTATTTATATTCTCATTACCTTTTTTTTATTAGTATTTCACATTTTTTTATCATTATTGCCTTACCAAGCTTATTAATATTTTTTTTTTCTAATTACGATTTATGAATTTATAGTTATAGATTTTTATTAATAGCATTTGCATATCCTTGTTTAATTTTTATCATATCCCATTTTTTTATTTTTCTTATTTCACCTTTTATTACATACACATAGCCATAGATGTATGTATACATTTGCATGAATTGAATTCACATTGAATTAGCAACACATATACATACATACCTACATATAACCTGCATATACACAATTATAAGTTTTATACGATTGTGTACAGAAACGGATTCCGATTTTTTTTACATATATTTTTTTTGTTTTTAATTTGTTTTGAATTTCGTTACGATCGATTTTTTTTTTATTTTTTTTTTCTGTTGAATTCTAATTACGTTGAATTAGTTTTTAGGGTTAAATATTTAGCGACGCTAGCAGCCTTGTCAAAGCCATCCGTGGGGTTGATATTTTAATTAATTTGAGTGAATGGGCGAGCGTGAGGAAGAGGAGATAGTGCCAGGTGGATTAGGGCTCTTAAATTCAGACCGGATAGTAACAAGAAGTGTATCGAGGGCACTAGAGAACCAAATCGTAGGCTCTCTGTTCACACAAATCGACACAGCTATCTCGCACCCGGTGGACTTCGTACCCACCGATTACTTGAATAGGTGCACGTCCAGAGTGTTTGGAATATTAAGTAGTGGGGAAAATCGCTCTGCGATTCAGATAACCGAGGAAGTGACCACAAGTTCAGCAAATAGCAGCCTTAGTTTTTCGCGCAAGCTGGGAGAAATCCTTGAAATGTCGGAGCAAGACCAAGGGAATGTGCCACCTAGTGACTCTGCAGCCGGGAGCTCAAAATCCGCAGGTGGGGGACCCAGTTCATCCGCAATTAGTGTTGAGCAGCTGAGCCGAATGATGGCGATGATGGCGCAACAAAATGACATGTTGGCTCAATGCATGAACGAGGTTCGCCACATGCGAGATAACGTGACGAGCTTAGGCGAACGAGTAGCTGGAGTTGAAACATCCGCACATGCTGCACGTCCGGGCATGGCATCCACACCAGAAGCTAGAGGGGATAGATCGACCACTACGGAAGGAGGCAGAGATGGAGAGGGGGCCCACGGTAGAACCTATTCGCGTTCACTAGAGGATTCCAGTGCCAGGAAAAGAATCGACCTGGATAAGTGGCACGTGAAATTCGACGGAACGGGAAAGGGGATTACTGTCGAGAGTTTTATTTTTAGGGTAGAGAAAATGCGAGAGCAATACGGTATAACCAATCACCAGTTATTTACCGACTTTCATTGTCTGGTTACCGGTAACGCCTTGAAGTGGTATTGGCAGGTACTGGAGGATCATGCAGATGATGAAAGCTTCGGCTACTCTGAGCTCAGATCGGAACTGCTGAGCCACTTCAAGACGGCGGAATCAGACTACGAAATTATAAGAGAAATTATGGAAAGAAAGCAACAGGCGCTCGAATCTTTTGATGATTTTTATGGTGCTGTTCATAACCTCACTTTCCGCCTCCGCAAGAAAATTCCTGAGAAAGAGTTAGTTGGCATTATTAGGGGCAACCTTAAGCCGTATTTAGCCAATTTAACTTTTGCCTCCAAGATGGAATCTCTATCCGACCTCAAGAGTGAGTGTAGAAGGGCCGAAAAAGTGATGAAGGAAAATAGAAATAGGCCTAAGCATGTTAATGAGATAGACTTTCCAGATCCTCCTATAATACTCAAGGCCGAGGATAGTATAGTGGAAGAAATAGGCAGGAATCAACGCGGCAAGCCACTACCACCCGTGTCTGTCCAGCATAGTGTGTCACAGTCAAATCGTCCTAATGTGTCTTCGTCCACCATTGCGTCATTTTGTCCGTCCCGTTGTGGCATGCCCGTTGATCATTTTTCAAAGAATCCCATAGAAGCTTTAAAAGATACTAGTTGTAAGTCGTCGTTCCATGATATGGTTTGTTTTTCGTGTGGGGGCAACTCATCGTTTTGCGTGTTTAAACCTAGTAAGGGAAACTCGAAACTGGCCGAGGTAACCGGGGACTCAGGTCAGAGGCAGGAGCACCCGGAAAACAAGAAATCCGGATACTAAAAAGAGAACCCGTTCCCAGTGAGAAAATAGATAAAACGCAGGAAAACACACAGGTAGATAGACAAGCCAACAGAAAAACTTTGCATCAAAGGAAGATAGAATATGAAGCAGCACGTAGAAGAATATTTTGTGAGGAAGCTATAGAGAGGAGGAAAAATAGAAATTTTATTAAAATAGAGAAGATGAGGGCAAAGAAGAAGAACTTAAAGAGAATACGAAACAAGATTATTTCAACCATAGTCACTTTAAAGGGGGATAATAGATTTTTTGCCAAAACTAAAATAGGGGGGTATGAAGTATTAGCACTGTTAGACTCTGGAGCAGGAGCGAGTTGTTTAGGGAAAAACGCGAGTACATTACTTAAAGGCAAGGAAGACCTAATAATGCCAATTAAGGGTCAGAGCATTAGGACGGCAAATGGTGGGGAAACTTGGGTAACCGGTGTTGTAACGCTCCCGGTAGAATGGGACGATATGACGAAAAACATAGAATTTCTAATTGTGCCAGGTTTACAACAGGAAGTTTATTTAGGCGTGGATTTCTGGCAGGTCTTTGGTATGAATGTAGTAAGTAAAGGAATGAATGGGAAATCTGGCAGCACTGTCGTTGCGGACCTCATACCCGTCGATGGTGACTTGTCATTCGATGCAGTGCAGCACACACTGACCTCGGAGCAATGCCTAGCCTTAGAGCGCGTAAAAGCCCAGTTCCCGTCGTTTGCGGCTTTAGGATTAGGAAAGACAGACGTAGAAGAACATGTCATCGAAGTGACAAATGAAAGTTTACCGGTGAAACAAAGATTTTACCCCATATCTCCAGCGATTCAAAAACTGATCTACGGTGAGCTCGACCGAATGTTGGAGATGGGGGTAATTGAAGAGAGTAATAGTAGTTGGAGCTCACCTGTATCGCTGGTTGTAAAGGGCACGAAAAATCGCTTGTGTCTTGATGCGAGAAAAGTAAATGAGCGCACGGTGAAAGACGCGTACTCTTTGCCCCATATTGATGGCATCATAAGTAGATTACAAAATACTCGTTACATTTCCGCTATAGATCTAAAAGACGCGTTCTGGCAAATTCCCCTTGAGAGAAAGTCCAGAGAAAAGACTGCATTCACTGTGCCCGGTAGGCCTTTGTATCACTTTACAGTAATGCCATTCGGCTTGTGCAACGCGGCACAGCGAATGTGCAGGCTCATGGACAAGGTCATCCCCGCTTCCCTTCGTGAATCTGTGTTTGTGTATTTAGACGACTTACTTGTTTGTTCAGTTGATTTTTCGTCTCATTTGTGTTTGTTAGAAAAGGTCGCTAGATGTCTGCGTGAGGCGAAGTTGACTATAAATGTCGAAAAAAGTAAATTTTGTTTCAAAGAAGTCAGGTATTTGGGCTACGTTGTGGGCAACGGATGCATCCGTACAGATGCTAGCAAGATCGCCGCTGTGAGGGATTTCCCAGAACCAAGGACCCCTAAGCAGCTCAGGAGGTTCTTGGGGATGTCCGGCTGGTACCGCAGGTTCATACGGGACTACGCGACCATTGCAGCACCGCTGCACGACACCCTCACAAAGGAAAAGATTAAAAAGTTCACTATGACAGATGACGCGAAGACAGCTTTTGAGCGCTTGAAGCAAAGCCTCATATCCGCCCCAGTGTTGACCCACCCGGACTTTAACAAACGTTTTTATATACAGTGTGACGCATCGACTGACGGAGTGGGGGGAGTTCTTTTCCAACTAGACGAGGACGGTAACGAAAGACCAATCGCCTATATATCAGCAAAACTAAATAAAGCTCAACGGAATTATAGCATAACCGAGTTGGAATGCTACGCAGCGGTTATCAGTATTAAAAGATTTAGGCCTTACGTAGAGGGGTTACCTTTCACTGTAATTACAGACCACGCGAGCTTAAAATGGCTAATGAGCCAAAAGGACCTCTCAGGCCGACTTGCAAGGTGGAGCCTGAAGCTTCAGGGCTATGATTTTGACATTCAGCATCGCAAGGGAACACAAAATATAGTACCGGATGCGCTTTCTCGAGTGGACATGGACGAAATTAAAATAACTGACCGAATATTAGACGTATGTTTAAACTCACCGTTTTTTAGGACAGAAGAATATGAAGAGCTGAAGAAGACAGTCGCTAATAACCAAGACAAATTGCCTGAACTATGTACATCGGACGGATACGTTTATAAAAGGACACAGTTTAATAGGGGGGACAGGCTTCAAGAGGACCATGCCTGGAAACTCTGGGTGCCAACTGAGCTGCGACAGGGTCTAGTTGAGTCCTCACACGACTCGCCTTCCGCAGGACATGGCGGAATACATAAAACTTTAGCAAGAATTAGGGAAAAATATTATTGGCCAGGTATGGTGTCTGACGTTCAAAAGTATGTGAACAACTGTGATATTTGCAAGGGTAATAAAACGCATAATGCCTTTCACAAACCACTGATGGGGAAACAGCACGTGACAGAGCGGCCTTTTCAGCGTTTGTATATAGATTTTATGGGTCCGTATCCTCGTACGTGTGATGGTAATGTGTATGTCTTTGTGTGTCTTGATCATTTGTCAAAATTCGTGTTTTTAAAACCGATGCGCAAGGCAACTTCAGCTGAAGTCGTAAAGTATTTAGAGAAAGATGTTTTCCACATATTCGGCGTTCCTGAATTTGTCCATTCGGACAACGGAAAACAGTTTACGTCTGACATGTTTAACAGCTTTTTGGAAAAATACGGAACCACACATGTAAAAACCGCGTTCTACTCACCCCAAGGTAATGCCGCCGAGAGGGTGAACCGATCGGTGTTACAAATTATCAGGTCCTTCATAAAGGAAAACCAAAGAAACTGGGATAGACATGTCAGCGATGCTGCCTTCGCACTCCGCAGCGTGGTACACTCGTCAATCAATACCTCGCCGTATTATGCCACTTTCGGTATGCCTATGATACAGCATGCTGCATCATACGAGCTATACCGAAAGCTGAGCGCCTTGAGAGACGGGGATTGCGAGGTGGAGGCAGCAAGCGATCGATTGCAAGTTCTACGAAATCAGATTTTGAAAGAGCTGAAGTTAGCCCATGAGAGAAGCGAGAAGGTTTATAATACGAGGAGTAGGGATGTTAAGTTTCAAATTGGACAAGTGGTATATCGCCGAAACTTTAAACAAAGCTCACAAGTAGAAAATTACAACGCCAAGTTAGCGCCAAAGCAGGTTAAATGTATAGTATTAAAGGCTATAGGCAATTCCATGTATGAGCTTGGCGATAGTAGTGGGAAAAAGATCGGTATATACCACGCTAAAGATATTTTTGCTAGGTAAATTTTTGTGGCATGTAGTTCTGTGTCAAGTGTTGAGTGTTTATCGTGCGGCTAGATGTTTTATGTTTCTATGTTATTTATTTATTTATATTTATATTTTTATACTTGACTATATTTGTGTGATTATTTATTTATTTATTTATTTATTTACCTACTACTTGACTACGAATCTATAATCTCTGTGATATTTTAATTATTTATGTATTTATTTATTTATTTGATTATTTATTAATGGTATTATTTTTAAATTTATTCAGTTTCTTATCTTGACCATACGTTGTAATTATTTATATATTCATTTATTCGATTTACTGTGATATTTTTTTTTATTTTTTTCCTATAGATATACATATTTCCATCTGTGATATTTTGGATAAATTTATTGACCTAGACCGCTCTGTGATATAGAATTAAGAATTACGTATGCATGTAGATTTACAGTAGTCCAGTGATACTGTCTTTAGTTATAGATATATGTGTGTGCTCACCCAAGGCCCAACATGAACGAACCAGATTGATAAGAAACGCGATAGAAGCCCGGCTGTGAGTCGTGGGTCGAGGCCACACGTTAGGCGGAAATAAAACCTTGCAACCAGCCGCGTTAGAAATCTTCTTACGGATACGCTCCATGATGCAGGCACCATCGGCGGGTCCGAGCCTGTAGCGCCAGCTGTTTGCCAGATACTTCTGTATGTGCATGTATGTGTGGA
>NW_023458556.1:3771118-3772741 GCF_013731165.1 Rhagoletis pomonella
TTGAACTTTGATGGACTTGGGCGAGCCTAAGATATTGACCAAAAACTTTCACATTTCACACAGATATTTTTTAGAGCATAATGAACCATATTTTTGCTATTACCAAATCAAAATTCTAAAAAAGCGGATTTTCGGCCCACGCTAATGTATGTACATACGTACGTTTACAAATGTAAATTTCTGGATTAGTATTTGTAGGTATGTAATATGCGTATTTATGAAGTGATTTTATTTGATTGCGCAATGCGCATGTAACTTTGTGCGGTGAGATGTTCTAGCCGACGCGACGCACTCGCCACCGGGCTGGGATTGCCAAGGAAATGATGATGTCACGAATGTCAAATGACAAATAATTTATAAAAAAAGTGTGCATACTTCACAAACCGTTAATATAATTATGAATGTATAGAAGTCCACCAAAGAGTATTTGCACGCGAATGTCAGTCACACTTTTACTTTTTCTGTGTATTTACCGAAGTAGGTATATTTATTCTTTATATACATACATATATGTATATTTTTTTAATATGTAGGTATATGCATAACTAATCGATTAAGCTTTTGTTGAGTCCAGTTTTGACTGTTTTTTCTTGGTTTTTGGAAATTTTTACATCTTGCTCAGGTTGACTTTGATTTTGCTGAACTCATTCAAACACCTCCAGCAAATTAAAGCAAATAAATACCAGCAGCAGAAGCAAATAAAACGAATAAAATAACACTGGAAGATATTCAACATCGTTGTTTAGCAACCGGGTTGGAGTCGAAGGAGCCCAGTTAAGTACAGAAACCAAAACCCGGAAAATCTCTCGCCGAGCACGCGAAATTGCAAAGTTGTCGGTGTGCCAACTAGCACTAAAAAAGAAACACCTTCCTCTTTCAATAATTGAACAGCTTAGATCGAGATTTGCTATTCAAAAGCCGAGGGCTGTCATACTCATGCGTGCTATTCTCAGTCGCCATATACATACTACATAAATGGAGAAGTTCAAATTACGAGTACTACTTATGGTCTAATTATGCATACTTCACAAAACTTCGCACAACTTCGCATAAATTTCAAACGGTAATTTCGTATGTACTTTGCATGTATTTTGTATGTATTCCATTACCCAGAAATTACCACAACTTTTAAGAACTTAGCGATCTGTTGAATTTAGATTTTGCTTCACATTTTCTTAAGTTACATTTCTATTGCACTGGTACAAATGGTTGTGCGAAGTTATGCCAAGTATGCATAATCAGACCTTTATACATATAGCATCAAAGCGGCCACCGCGAGCGTAGATTGCTCTACAGCTTGAAAGGGAGAACACATATGTATGCATACTACATGCATATGTAAATATGTTAGCAATATTTGTTTATAAACAAACGCTGTACATACATACATACGTTATTGAAACAGTGCTCGCTAACTTTTATTAAATGAATATGAGCTCAAATGACTTATAATCCCCAGTTATACCATGTTCTGACCGACATCGAAAACATGTTTTCGTTGCTAAAACTGGTTTTCGACTTAAAACTTGTGTTTTCGTCCATGTAAAATCTGTCAAACGAAAACCAGTTTTCGCTAAAAACTACTTGAAAACTCACGTTCCACTCATTCCAATCGGTGTCTTC
>NW_023458556.1:3772841-3774679 GCF_013731165.1 Rhagoletis pomonella
GAAGACACCGATTGGAATGAGTGGAACGTGAGTTTTCAAGTAGTTTTCAGCGAAAACTGGTTTTCGTTTGACAGATTTTACATGGACGAAAACACAAGTTTTAAGTCGAAAACCAGCTTTAGCAACGAAAACATGTTTTCGATGTCGGTCAGAACATGGTATAACACTGGGGATTATAAGACATTTGAGCTCATATGCATTTAATAAAAGTTAGCGAGCACTGTTTCAATAACGTATGTATGTATGCACAGCGTTTGTTTATAAACAAATATTGCTAACATATTTACATATGCATGTAGTATGCATACATACATATGTGTTCTCCCTTTCAAGCTGTAGAGCAATCTACGCTCGCGGTGGCCGCTTTGATGCTATTTGTATAAAGGTCTGATTATGCATACATCGCATAACTTCGCTCAACCATTTGTAGCAGTGCAATAGAAATGTAACTTAAGAAAATGTGAAGCAAAATCTAAATTCAACAGGTAGCTAAGTTCTTAAAAGTTGTGGTAATTTCTGTGTGATGGAATACATACAAAATACATGCAAAGTACATACGAAATTACCGTTTGAAATTTATGCGAAGTTGTGCGAAGTTTTGTGAAGTATGCATAATTAGACCATAAGTAGTACTCGTAATTTGAGCTTCTCCATTTATGTATGTATATGGCGGCCACTGAGAATACATGCACGCATGAGTATGACAGCCCTCGGCTTTTGAATAGCAAATCTCGATCTAAGCTGTTCAATTCATAGAGGAAGGTGTTTCTTTTTTAGTGCTAGTTGGCACACCGACAACTTTGCAATTTCGCGTGTTCGGCGAGAGATTTTCCGGGTTTTGGTTTATGTACTTAACTGGGCTCCTTCGACTCCAACCCGGATGCTAAACAACGATGTTGAATATCTTCCAGTG
Organism: Rhagoletis pomonella; assembly: GCF_013731165.1. Lineage (NCBI taxonomy): Eukaryota > Metazoa > Arthropoda > Insecta > Diptera > Tephritidae > Rhagoletis > Rhagoletis pomonella. Next base: position 3,773,755 of record NW_023458556.1, read on the forward strand.
TTATTTTATTCGTTTTATTTGCTTCTGCTGCTGGTATTTATTTGCTTTAATTTGCTGGAGGTGTTTGAATGAATTCAGCAAAATCAACGTCAACCTAAACAAGATGTAAAAATTTCCAAAAACCAAAAAAAAAAACAGTCAAAATGCAGAAAACTGGACTCAACAAAAGCTTAATCGATTAGTTATGCATATGTACATACCTACATATTAAAAACAAATATACATACATATATGTATGTATATAAAGAATAAAATATACCTACTTCGGTAAATATGTACACAGAAAAAGTAAAAGTGTGACTGACATTCGCGTGCAAATACTCTTTGGTGGACTTTTATACATTCATAATTATATTAACGGTTTGTGAAGTATGCACACTTTTTATAAATTATTTGTCATTTGACATTCGTGACATCATCATTTCCTTGGCAATCCCAGCCCGGTGGCGAGTGCGTCGCGTCGGCTAGAACATCTCACCGCACAAAATTACATGCACATTGCGCAATCAAATAAAATCACTTCATAAATACGCATATTACATACCTACACATACTAATCCAGAATTGTACATTTGTAAACGTACGTATGTACATACATTAGCGTGGGCCGAAAATCCGCTTTTTTAGAATTTTGATTGGTAATAGCAAAAATATGGTTCATTATGCTCTAAAAAATATCTGTGTGAAATGTGAAAGTTTTTGCTCAATTATCTTAGGCTCGCCCAAGTCCATCAAAGTTCAAGTACTAAAAAAAAAATTTTCTTAGCTAACTTCGATTCTCTACAGAAAAGGTCAATATACCTAATTATGTAGGACTAATACTTTAGAAGATTATTGCAATTTTAGTAAAAAAATGTATTACTCAATTTATTTATTAATAATTTTTATTTTTTGGCCATATTGAACTTTGATGGACTTGGGCGAG
>NW_023458556.1:3774779-3779418 GCF_013731165.1 Rhagoletis pomonella
ACTTTGATGGACTTGGGCGAGCCTAAGATATTGACCAAAAATTGTCATATTTCACACAGATTGTTTTTAGAGCATAGTGAACCATATTTTTGCTATTACCAATCGAAATTCTAAAAAAAAGCGGATTTTCGGCCCACGCTAATGTACATATGAACATCTACCGCATACATACTTACACACAAGCCAGTGATGGAAAACTACGAGCATTTGTGATTGCCTTTTCACAGTTTTTATCCCACTCGGCAATTAAGGCGCAATCGATTGATTTTAGAACCATTTAGTGCAACCGACACTTCTCGTATCCGGCAAATGCAATACTACGTATACATATATATAAGCAAATCTCACGAGTTGTTTTTTTTTTTTAGTGTCACTCCCTTCTCTCGGCAGGAAAAAAACGCTGAAGCATTCTTACATTTATTTCGATCAATTAAGTTCCAGAAACAAGTATAACAAAAAATAAATCAAGTATTTGAACAATTTTAGACGAAAAAGTCATTTGATTTTGACATTGCTCTCATAAGAAACAGGCTATAATGTCAAATTGAAATGAATTGTTAACCCATTTGAAATTTTTTTTTTTTTCAAGCAACAAATTTTCTTAATGCAGCATGCAGAATATATGTCGCATCTATTTTCTTATTTTTTGAAATTTTACTTTTTTTAATTTAAATAATTTTAGATACTTTAAATTGTTACAATTAAACGGTGCAAATGTTCTTCTTGCCAAAACGACGAATCCAGTGTAATAAAACTTGTGTGTCACCAAATTCAAATAAAAAAATACATTGATTAAAAGATGACTATGATTTGAGAAACTAAAATTCCACTTTTACAATTTTTATTGACAGAATCGAACTTCAGTCTTAAATTGTTGTATACTTGAAGAAAGTACATAATATATACTACGTGCATAAAGAATACCGTGTAAAAATCGCCCACGCCAATATTTAATTACATACATACTTTTAAATAACGATGGCTTTTAAGTTAAGGCGTACGAGTAAACGTGTTAGAACACTGAGTGTGGTGCTACGAGGCGTGTACGTTACATACGCCACTATGGGTATATGAACAAGAGTGGTTATTTATACTTTTTTAGTATATCTTCTTTAAATTTTCATTTAAATACAATTCAGCGATGGAATCTTGTTCTTTATACGTAAGTGAAGGCAACGCATTTTCAAGATAGGCGAAACACTATTTTCGACCAAAAACACGTTTTTGTCGAAAAATGTAACAACTCATGAGATTTGCTCATACATACATAAAGTTTTTTGTTGGTTGTCCCGATAGCTTACTCAATACTGATAATAAATTTTGGAAATTTTTTTTTTGCTGTGTACTGCGCAGAAATTTTCCAATTCCATCACTGATGCACAAATGTATGTATAAGAAAGTATATACATATATACCGAAAAGAAACTGCACAAATTGTTTAGATTGTAACGTAGCGAATTTTATTATCTTTATATCGAACTTTTTTTGGTCTTTAAGAAAAAAATATTTTAATAGATTTTCAACAAAAATTTGCAACAAAACGTTATTCTCAAATTTCGCCGAATTTTTCGTTTTATTCCCTTCATTAAATTACGCGCACACACATTCAAGTAATCATTCTGTTTGCTTTGGGCCAGTTAATTTTAAAAATCTGCGACGTTTCTACCAACTCTGCCATCCTTCTTTAGGTTCAGTTTGACAATTGCCCAATATCTCTCCATTGGTCTGAGTTCTGGAGCAGTTCGTGGGTTCTTCTCTTTTGCTACATAATTGACCCGGTTACGGTGTGCTTTTTATAACATGGTAAAAGGCGGCGATTAAGGCACTATTCAGACCACATGAACATATAGCCTGCCAAATTAGGATCTTCTCACCAAATTTTTCCACTTCAAACCATGCCACTCACTGCTGAACTGTACAACCCCTCCGTTTCGTGTAAAACTGTTTACCTGGGAACGTTCTTGAGTCCATTTTGGCGTAAGTTTCATCGTCTATCGCAATGCCCTCAATGGAGTCAAGCGCCTACACTGAGAAAAAGGATTAGTTTCGACAAGTAAAGATATTTAGTTCCCGAATTTTGACAATATTTGGGAACTGTTACCAAGGATTGGGAACTATTACCATCGATTGGTTATTATAACTAAATATATTAAAGCTTCTAATATTCATCTAGGTTGTAACAAATCGTTAATTTAGTTGAAGGGTTTGGTTAATACTAATAAATATTTCTTTGAAGCATATTTCTACAAATTCCATTCAACTTAACGTATGGTTCATAAAAGGATGTTATTAAGCTCTGCTGATGCAGATAAGCTTTCTTTCAACACGTGGTTTAGTCATAGTTACCAAATCTTAGTTGAAGCAACCACGATTTGGTTTGAGAGTGGAACATATTCATGCTTGTGAGCCACCCCTAAAGAATGCTGAGCGCTCTCTGAGCACATACGAAGATCGCCAGCTGAGCAATGCACACAGTCCCACTTATTGAATCGTTTGAATGCGCTAGTATGCCGACCATTGCATTGTGCGTGGAAATCATTGCTCCGCTACCGCTGTTCGTATATGGGTGAAACACGCATGTGGTCCCAGAGCGCTCAGTAAGCTATGGCATGTCGATCGCTGCACCATGTGTGCTATGACATGCCCATACTTGTTTGTCACAGTTTCAGTTTTGCTATCATCGCGGGTTGTTTCGGTGCGCGCATAGTTTAAAGTTTAATTAAAAATATAAAGTTTGATGCCAACCGGGGTTTTTCAGTGGATATATAATTCATGTGAATTATAATTTGAAAGTGTCTATTTAGCTAAGGAAAAAGCAAGGCAGTATACTTCCAGCAGATATTGACCTGGGTTTTCGCACGACTGTTCCTGTTTCATCGTTCTTTTTTAGGAAATTCTTACCACCATACACATATGTATTATTTACTTTAGTAACTAACTTATGTAAATATGTACGTATTTTTATGCTTAATATATGCAAATAAAAGAAGAAAGTAAACACAACAAACATCGAGTAAATTTTTATTTGTGTCAAACTGAAACTTTTTGCCCAATAATAAACGGTTAGCTAATTCAAGTCTACGGCAAGTTCACAAAATTAATTAAAAACTTGTATCAACCAAAGCATTGTTTATATTTGCTCAACAATGATTTTATTCAACTAACAATATTGTCCAATCAAGGTAGTCGTTTTGTAATTATTAACAAATATACATTTGTCCCAACTAGAAGTCTTAAGTAAATTGCAGACTTTCGTGAACTATATATTTATTTCGCCATATCCAACTATGCCACTTGATCACTATAACCAAATCTTGGTTATTATAACTAAACCTTTTTCTGGGTGTACTTTTCAATAAATTTGACTTTAAAAGTGTGCATTTTCTTTTCGGTACAGTCCTCACATATAAGTATACATATGTATGTATGCACATAGTTATATGTAGGTATTTTCACATTAGCATTATCAGCGTAACATTTGGACTACATACAACATACCTGTGATGGTTTTGTTACAACATATTATTATCAATTGTGCGTTCAAATATAAGTTAATTTCGAATTATTTAACTAGTAAATACATTTATTTCAGCTAATATATAAATCACGTTATACATCTTTCACGATTTTAGCGATCCTGAGGGGCCTTCAGTTTCTGGCATAACATCAGCCGCATGCGCCCTCGGTACTGTGGGTGCCGAGAAATGTGCTACGGCAACAGCTACGCCTACAATATCTATCTCATTAGCCGAAGAAGATGGCAAAAACACTGATGCCAACTCCCTCAACGTGGCAGCCACATCCAGCAATTCTTCCCCGGCACCAAGCACAGACTCCACAACGCCTCTAGTATCTACACCAAATAGTCCAGATACAGGTGCCACATCTAAAATAATTATTGCAACGACTACAAAAACGGCGGATAGTATGCACAACAGCGACATTAGTATGCCAATCAAAACCACATTAACAACTGTGACCACAACAACAACGGCGGAAATTATGGATGTAAGTACTGAGGATTTTAGTGTGAGTTTTTTAAATTATCTATCAATTGCTGAGTGGAAGACCGCCCTATCTCGGCAGCCAGTTCGTAAACGCCCTATCTCAAAAAAAAAACTTTTCAAGAACGCAATATTTCAGAATTTTATTTGAAAGACATCCTATCTCAGAATTTGGTTGAAGAACGCCCTATCTCAGAATTCGGTTCAGAAACGCCCTATCCCATTTCAAAATGTATTGAAAATGTGCTGATATAGGGCGTTTTTGAATCGGCAGCTGAGATAGGGCGTTTCATATTCTAACCGCTAACCCTCTCTTCGTCGATTTGACAGCATCTACCCAATCGCTGACGTCATAAAATACTTTTGTTTGCATTCACACTGTTGCCAACTAGATGCTTTTCGCACCAAATTTAGTGGGTATTCAAAACGCGAAAATTTTTGAGATTGGTGCTTGGTGCGTTTTTTGGTGCTTTTGTTTTAAGTTTGAAGCAGAGACCGGCTTTGAGTACTAATAAAATTAGTGTACTTATTCATGATCCATAACAATTAGTGCAAATGAGTACTTACACTAATTCAAAAAATGACTAAGGGCCGGTTACTCAATGTCTGGTTAACACTAATCTGCGGTTAAACAT
>NW_023458556.1:3779518-3793620 GCF_013731165.1 Rhagoletis pomonella
AAAACTACTTGAAAACTCACGTTCCACTCATTCCAATCGGTGTCTTCACTAGTTTTTTTTCGATTATTTATCGAAGTGGAAGTCATATTTTATCATCTTTAATACGCCATTTCGGATTTATTGTTAATTAGCTGGCAAAAGTAAATAAAACAAGTAATTTTTAGCAAAAAAAAACGACTTAAAAAAAATATATATATATCTATATATTTCATGATCCATTGATCGGATCTAAACCAAATTAGTATGGGACCATCTCTGAGACACTACCTTTCCGTTGCAAATTATTGAAATCGGTTGACGTGGTGCAAAGTTATGCGGTAACATACATAAAAAAAAAAAAAAAAAATATTCCGACGAACTGATAACCTCCTCCTTTTTTGGAAGTCGGTTAATAAGAATGAAAGTAAGAGGTTGCTAATGAAAAGAAAATTAGGGAAAAGCATTTTGGTTTTGTTTTTATGTAGCAAAACTGTAATCAGAGGATGTAAGAAATGTCAACGAAAACATTAACAGCCGGTGTGAACAGCCTTCAGCCCACAATCCCAAAACACGTTTTCAAAGTGTTTTCGTTGTCGGTCAGAACATGTTATAAGAGCCAATTTATTGCGTGTCGAGCTTGTAGGCAAGAAGTGTAGCGAAGTCAACCGGGTAGGCAAGCACGCACGGTGAGCGAAATCTCACTTTTTCGTATTTTTGCTTTGAGTTCGCGATTCCCTCCGCTTTAAAAATGAGGACGAAAGAGTTGACCAAAGAAAATTTGACGCTGAAATGTCAAAAAAAAACGCAAGAAACGCCGCAAAGAAAAAGTCATCGTGTAAATGCACGAGGATTTTCGAAGACTTTTTTAAAAGACAACGTGAAAAAAACGCAGGGTGAAAAGTCGTCGTGTAAATTGGCTCTAAATCTCTGAGGCTCGATTAGATTTAGTGAGAGGGTAAGCAGAGTAAATACATGAGTTGTATACAATATATCCACGTTAAGGTGGCCCATGAAAATCACCTTTTATTTTATAAATATTAGAGAACGAGTATTCATAAAACCCCTTAGGATTTAATTTAAGTTTTCACAGCTGCTATATACATATATTGATATTATCTGGCCAAAAGGGGTTTCCTGGCAGGATTTGTGTGGTAGTATTGAGAAGACTTCTTCTAAGTTTCCTATTATACCTTCAGGGATACGAAAAGAGAATCGTAAATTAGCCAAGGATAGGAAGAAAACGCTAGAAGCACTGAGGGATTATGGCAACGCGGATGTTGACGACCTTACAACAGTAACTAAACTGAAAAGGGCTTTAATACTATTAAACTTATTTACACCTTCCAACGTCGAGCGGAGAGGATTATATATTTATAACGGTATTGCCGGACAGTTATAGCTGCTTAAGGTTCAGCGATGATCTCCATTTGGCAAACGGAGGCGCTCCTCAGGCAGTTGTTCCAACCCTGTTGACGTAGACGCTCGTGATTACTGTCTCTCAACCGGAACATAGTGGTCGGGACCGAAGTAAATTCAGAGAATACAAACGTGGTACTTTTTGAAAGAAAGTATAAGTTTTAATCTTGGTCTCCCTCTAAACTAGGAAATAGCGCGCTAACTCCTAAACCAAATATCAAGGAAGTATACTTAATAGGCAGTAAATTGACGTGGAGATTGAGGATAGAGCCTCTAATGCCTTTATATGCTGACAGAATAACGCCTATCCCCAAGACGGTGACAGGTAACAAGATCAACAACTGGTGCGAAATAAAGTCAATTGTCATTATCAGGGCTGCAAACCGGTTTTGAACAGAACCGTCGCCTTTTTCGGCCTTTGAACCGAACCACGAACCGAACCGTTTTTTAAGTGCTAAAACCGAACCGAAAACCACTCCTAAAAATGGTTCGGTTCGGTTCAAAATGAAAAACCACTGTAGCATTTTTCAAGTTTTGTAATTTTTTTGTTCGATAGCAACTCCGTGAGTAGTAATTTCGCCAGCAAAAAAATAAAGTTCAAAAGTTAATTTTAAGATAATTGAGTAATAAAACTGCATACTCGGATTTTTTTAGTTCCGATTAAAAATATGTATGCTTTGATGCAATTTTGTTTAAGTCTATAGATTTTTTCTACTTTTCGTACAAAGAATTAAATTTGGATTTTATAGAACGAGCTACACTTTTATAAAAAAATTAATGAACATTAAATCAACAAAAGAAATATTGTCAAATGTCGCACTCCTATTATTTTGATCACAGGTATACTTGTAAATGTGAAGTTAAGGCCTAGTGTAAGCTCCAATCGATTGAAAATGGGGGTTTCAACATTAAGCCACGATTTTGAGTGTTAATTAAAAATCCTGAGTACGCTTGTGTTTGTCTACTCGACTAAGCTCACGACTTGTCCAAACCTTAAAACTAGTTTATTAAAATTTTTCTAATTTCGCTTTGATCGCGTTGATTTTAAATAGTTTTTTTTTTGTTTAGGATATCACGTATTTTCTTTTATACAAAAACAAAAACCCTACATTGTATCCGTGAAAAATGTTAAAAATCAAGTTAAAACTTCATAAAAACGTTTATTAAAAATTTTGCAATCTAGATTAGATTAGAAACTTAGATTTGTATGTTAAAAAAAAATACAAACATTAAAAAAAATACAAAAAAAAATAAAAATAGCCAAAACTTGGTAAAATGCCGCGTTCCTATTTATTTTTCCACCACAATACATGTATTTTTATATTATAGATTTTGAAATAGTTATACCCTTTAGCATACTAAAATGGAACCATTTGAACCGAACCGAACCACGGCTCAGCGATACTCATGAACCGGTTATTGTACCGGTACAAGCTTTATCTGAGTGGTTCGAACCAATGAACCGAATCGCACCGTTTTTTTTTGGAGTGGTTTGCAACCCTGGTCATTATTGCCTTTTCAAAAGTGAAATAAAGTCAACGAAAATGTGGAAATAAAGTAAATGATGCTATTTCCTAATTCAAATGGAAATAGCGTCAACAATTCTTAAAGTGTGTAGATTCAAAGAAAAAAATGTTCTTGCTTCGTACGTGAGATGTGCATGTTGTTACAATAACATTTGCAGTTTATTGTTGTGAATTTACAAATGCACCGAAATATGCAAATGTGAGTACATGTGCACAAGATCTTGAACAGCCCTAATAATAATACAAAACTAGAGTTTAAGTATTTCAATTGCTTCCTAATATTCCTCAAATCCTCTTTACGGTCGACAAGGTATGCAAAATGAGGCAGCATAAGTAATTGTCCCTAAAGGTCAGTATGCAGCTCTCAAGAAAACGGTTCACAAAATCTTTTGAAAAGCGTAGTAGAAAGCGTAGCAAATTTCTTAAGAACTGCGTACTGCCTCAATAAAATTTTACACAAGAAAATTTCTTAGCCATTTCTTGTACGTCATTTTATATGGAGTGTTTGCTTTTCTTGAGAGCTGCATACAGGCCTTTGAAGAGCGCAAGCAAAATATTAGGGGCCTTCATCTAAAGTGATAAACTGATGATAAACTTGATAAAATGATAAATTTATCAATTTGATAAATAAAATGTCAAACCCTGTATGGAAATCTATTTAACCAAAGTTTATCACTTTATCAAACGATTTTGGTGGATAAATGAATAAATTTTAGCAAAATTCAAGCCAGACAGGTTCCTAGCTGGTCGCTTTTGCAACGAACAAGTAAAAAGCAAATGCACACAATAGACCAGATAGGAATGAAACGTAACTAGCCATATACTTAATTTAAATAATAAACGATTTTATGCAATTTTTACTTTAGATGAGGACCCTATTATACATGTGTATGTTTTATTAGTTTTTGATAAATAAATAAAAAGTATGCCTATGGTTTTATTTCGTATAACTCCCATTTTATTATGCGTTTCTAATGTGATTAAATGTTGCTGGCTAATTCAAAATGTGTTGTATGATTTAGCTAAAAATGAATTGAATTTTTTATATACATACTATACATTATGCCTGTGCGATTATTCGATTACTCGAGCAAGTTGGTTCATCAGTTGTTCGGCTAATCAATTGTTCAGTTAATCAGTTGTTCGGTTAATCAGTTGCTCGAGTTACTTAGATTATAGAGCGTGTCAGACGTGGTAATATTTTCAGTCTGCAGTCTGCAATTCGCCTTTCGAAAATAAAAAACCTTTTTCGAAAGACACTTTACATGCAACTGCCTTCTGAAATTTTTGCAGTGACACGTCTTATGATTACTAAAAAAAAAAAAAAAAAAAAGTTTGCTCGTTAAAACATTTGGATTTGGAAATGCTTTTTTTTTTACAGTGTGTATGTATATGAAATAGTCGGCCGCTGTGGTGTAGTGGTAAGCAGTGCGCGCTTCCACTCATCAACACCTGGGTTCAAGCCCTGGTCAAAGCAACATCGTAAAAAAAATAAAGAAAAAGGTTTTTTCTCAATAGCGGTCGTCCGTCGGCATGAAAATTAGCTTCTCATAAAAATACAATCGCCGTTCGGAGTCGGCGTAAAACTGTAGGTCCCTCCGCTTTGTGGGACAACATCAAGGCGCACGCCACAAGTCGGAGGAGAAGCTCGGCCAAACACTAACATATGTGTATATGAAATTATATTTCGTTTTAATTTTTGAAAAAAGAAACCCTCACTAGACACGAATAAATCGAAATCGAGTAAAAGGTCTGAAATTATTCAAAAAGCAAAATTCTTCACTACTCGAGTAACTTAACTTTTGAGTAATCATAATTTCAAATTAATCGAATAATTGAGTTATTTACATTATGATTAATTAAAATAAATTGAATAATCAATTAATTGCACAGCCCTACTATACATACATAATAAAAAAAATTAAATGTAGATCAATTGTGATAAAATGTATTTATATATAACTGTGCTGTATGTATGCAAATATACATATGAATTAAAAATCTATTAACTTACGAGTGCAATTGTATGCCTTCACCCACTTGTTATTGCGAAATCATATGTACATACATATAGAAAATATTTGAGATTTTTTTTTTTAATATTTACAATTTTCAATTTTGTTCAAAATGTGGTATTGAATGTATTGCAAAAAAAACTTACGAATCTAATAGGTCTCGTTGATTTTTACTCCCACCTAAGGACCACACTTCGTTTTTCTTTTGCGCATTTGCCTGGACCACTTGTTTGTTGGTCGCATCGAAACGACCTTTCGGATGGCTTTTGTGCCTACCGGGTATCCAAAGTATGCGTAGTCCTGACGAACGGGATGATTTATTCGAAAGTTTACCGCCACTAAAAAATTTGTTGCGTGACGAGGACATCGCTGATGTGTTGACTTATTCGACTTATTTTTTTTTTTTTGAGAAATAAATAAAAATAAAAAAGTAAATAAAATTAGGTGAATATATTTCGTTTTCATCATTAGGAAAGCCTTAAAAAATATATCTAAAGGCCGGATCTTACGATTAATACATTTGTAATTTTTTTTTTATTTGGCACCTACAAACTAAAAAACATTAGGACGACAATTTCTGTATCTCTCACACGACTGATACACCACATAAGTTTGGATACAATTAATTTGAAACTCATTTGGAAAATGCATAAAAAATTGTTTGTCAAGTTTGGGACAAAGCCCAATACGTCGTCGCTACCGTGTCAAACTATTGAATGTGCAAAAATATTTTTTCATTTATGATACCTTGCGTACGCGTTTAGAATGATATGTAAGTTGGCAAATCGACGAATTTGGATTAGTCTTCATAGAAGCGGAGGATATTTGGCCTTGACAAAGTGTCGGATCCCACACTTTCTCCCAATGACAACAACATTTTTGCAACAGTTTCTTTGCTCTCCTGAAAAGTACCGATTTTCACATTCGAGAGTTTGACATGGCAGCGACGACATCTCCGATCACACGATTGGGCTACCAATTTATGAAAAATTTTGGGCGAATTCCCAATCGGGTGATCCGGCCTTAATATTTTATTAAAGAAAACAACTTTTCAAATATTCATATGCAATGGTTACGGGACTTTAGCAACTCGTATTAACCTCGGCCAAAAGTATTAGGCAACACCCCAATATATGGCAAGTCGTTTTTCCAGTGTCGAGTCGTATAGAAAATGGCACGGTATTTCCTAAAATTTCGACTCGAAGTGTCCGGCACGCGGAGAGATACCCCACGACTCGAAACATCTCTTCGCATGCCCGGAAAACCCAACACAACTAACGCCCTTGACCCTGTGGACAGACACCATAGAGGCTGCACGCTTCTTGGGTCTTCCGCTAGTTGAGCTTGACGACAACGACTGAGATAATAGCCGATCTAGGCGAGGTTATTGTAGCGGCTACAACTACAACAACAGCGGCCGTCTATGATTCCACCAAATTAAAGGATCTTCTTGTCTGGGTATAAGGGGTAGCTGTAAATATTTCTCCGCCTCTTGGCTATCCACATCAGTAGAAAAACTGAAATCAGTATCAGAGCGATTTCCTCAAAGCATTGCCAAATATCCTGGTCCCGCTCTTCAATAGAAGCTTTCATTAGAATTCGACTTTTTCATATGATTCAGTAGGTTTCTCCATGCTGATCTATATTTTCGAATTATATTCACCATCTACCCAGTTTTTAGATTTATTGATGTCAGAAAACGAGTTTTGAAACGCGTGTCACAAAATATTGCCACAATGAAGCCTTACACGCCTTTTTTCTTAGCGGCGCACACTGGGTCCGCCCCATATAAGCGGGTGCTCAAAATTCTGAAATCATTTTCTTTCCATTAGACTCGCTTGAACTACTTTTTAAGAGTAAATTTTTGATGCCTTAACCCATTATTGCTCATGCATTAACCCATTGGTGACCCAGTTTTTTGTAATATCTTACGATAAGTTAATTTGATTTTATTATTGTGCAAGTTATGAATAATTTAAAAAATTTTCGACTTTGACTAAACGCATTGATGACCATATTTTAACCCATTAGTGGCAATTTTTTTATACAGCATTTTTATTAAAAAAATAGGTAAGTTTAGGTTACAATATAATCAGGAAGAACGAGTCCTTTTGATTTGAGGATAGCTTTATTAATGAATTCGCAATACTTAAAACTAAGTTAAAAGCGATAAAATGTAATAACCGTAAAAAACGGTGTATTTGTTGTAATCACTAGGAAAGAGCATGAAACAGGTGAAGTCATTTATATAGAGATCAGTTAGATAGTAAAAGATAGGAAATACTAGATACAAAAATTTACGTTTCAATGTAAAACATAATGGGATAAATGCATGGTCAAAACAAATTTGAAAGTAAAAATAATTTCAGCTCTCTGAAATCACTTTTTTAGAAAAATTTGTAAAAAAAGTCGAAATTATTTTTAGTTCCATCTTTGATTCGACTATGAATATGCCCCATTATGTTTTAGAAATTCAAAATTGTTCTAGAATTTCAGATCAAAACGCTAAAGATTTCGATGAAGACTTGTTATTTTTTTTTTAAACTTTGTATAAAGCTTGAAACTTTTATTTATATGGTTTTGATTAGAAAAAATTTTAACTTAAAAAACATTGTGAATATCACTGTGCGACAATTTTATGACAATTCAAACCAGTCCGGACTTTGGTAACATTTTGTGAAAGTATCCAGTAATAAAACACTTGATGGATTTCCAAAAGTTAGCTCGTATTTTTATTTTATGGTCTACTCAAGTTTTCATGTCCCGGGCATAGTGTAGTTTTCAAAAAAGTGGAAAAAATTTTTGAAATAAATGTCTGAGTGAAATTAAAGGTTAAGACATATATAGTAAAATTTCATGGGAAATATCGTAGAACATTGTAAGCCCGCCTGAAAGGGTCCTTTTGACCTTTACTTAGTCCGGCCTGGTTTCGGCTTTCGCACAGTCTTATTCTGCCTTTCCCAGAAAGAAGCGTATATACTAATTTTGGACAAGAATGATAGCCTCCCTACATCGTGAATTTTGGCAGCACTTTGAATGGCGACGTTACACTGTACGTTAGTGCCTTTTAGTTACCAGTTTAAGCTAGTTTCATACGCCATATACATACATACATTCATATATATGTACATAAATACTTTATAAAAGGGTTGCAAGAATGGCAATGCATTAACAGCTCCTGCTAGAATTCTTCGCAGTACATATTGTCTTCTGTTAAAAATACCTATACGGCCACACAAAAATTATTCGGACCCGGGAATAAAACCATTATTTTTATATAATTTAGGGGTCGATGGTAGAGGTATTGTGCGGCCGCGGCGCCCCAACGGTACCAATTGAGGGCCTAAGTGTGCTTATGTGTCCACCAGCAATCACTTCAGCCGAACCTAACCTATCATTATAAAATAATTAAATTTTGTGTTTTTTTAAAAAGGAATGGCAATCGTAGACAGGAGCATTGCGCACATGTCGCGCACGAAAACAGGCTTTTCCGACAAGCAATCGATGGATGAAGCATAGTTCGGCTGTGTAGTTCGATGGTGTGCAGCTAAAAAAACTTGGTACTGCAGTTTATAGCCATTGTAGTTTCAATTTAGTTATTGGCGGTGAACTTGTTTTAGGCATTTAAAAGAGGCATAAGAATGCGAAGAGGAATGAACTAAGAGTTGGGAAAACAAATGGAATTTAGCAAATCTCAAAACGTGGAGCTTTACTATCGAGTTCTTTTGCATGATTTACTTAGGTTATTTTCTCTCAATACTCGGCGAGAATATTTTCGGCTTCAAGTGTAGTATCCAGGCCAATATTAAAGATAATGAGAGAAAATAAAATTCCAGCCATGCAATTGTGCAATCTGTAAAATTTATGTGACCACACCTCACATGCCGATTTCTATTTTATTACTTTTGCATACAACTGCGTATGCTTTTAAGCTGAGTATGTAAAAATACATTAAATGAAAACACCAAAACCAAAATAAAGTAAAATAACCACGTACAAGTCAAACAACTCGCCAATACACCACAATTGCGTTTTTCATTCTTTATTGAAGACACACTCTTACGGATTTATGTATACTACATGCACATACATATGTATGTACATACAGTCCTGTGAAAAATAATAGCGACACGAAATTTTTACCAGTTTTTGCTATTTTTCTTATGCTTGTCTAATGTTTATTATTCTTTTATACAAATACAGCTCATTACCTAACAAAAACCATATAAGTCCAAATTTCAAACTTAGAGGAAAAATTAAAAAAAAAATCAACAAAATTTTACAACAACAACAAACTCTTTATTAGGAATTTTTAGAAAAAATATATGTATGCAGTTTTATAGCCAATTGAATTCTAGCTTAAAAAGTGCAAGTTTTAAGTGGCTAAGAATTCACGTCGATTTTTGATATTTTTTTTGCGGATTATGTTATTATTTTTTTCCATACAAAAAAAAAATTGTCGAACACACTTTGTATGGAAGAAAATCAGCAATTTCTCATTTGTAAAACTCAGGTTTTTCTAAAAATTCTTCATAAAAAGTTTGTTGTAGTAATCTTTTGTTGAATTTTTCTTCTCTATCTACAAAGTTTGAAATTTGGACTTATATGATTTTTGTTAGGTAATGAGCTGTATTTTTATAAAAAAAAAAATAATAAACATTAAACAGGGAACACACGATTTGTACATCTCTACAGATTTGTTCAATTTCAGAGTTACAGAGTGGTGTTGTTTGGAAAGCTGTTATTGAGCTGAACTCATTATTTCTAGACGACAACACTCTGTGCCTGCCAAAATGTACAAATCGTGCGATCCCTGCTTTAAACAAACAAAAGAAAAATAGCCAAAACTGCCTCTATTATTTTTCACATGACTACATACTATGTATACATATGGGTGTGTGAAAAAAGCCCAAGTTTGGAATATTTCAACATATTTATTTACTATTTGTATTTAAAACACCAACAAGATCAAAGCGATACTGTAACGGGCGGCGATCAAAGGGGACAGCTCCATCGGCAAGGTTCCAATTAATTTATGAACGTGCTGTGCCAACTTGCTAGCATAGATTAAGGTCAAGTAAGGCAAGTGCGAGAAACACTTTACTTTCAAGCTGTGTGACAAATTTTGTGTTTACGTTTTATATGTAAAACCTAAAAAATAATTGGGCGTCGCACATCTATTGCGCCTATTTTAAAACGGCTTTACATCTACATATATTTGCTGTAAAGTTTTTAACGGTGAAATATGTACTACGTATACGAAAAAAGGACTCAAAACTACATAGTAGAACAACATTTTTTTTTTTTTGAAAGTGAGAAAATTTATAATATGACTAGTAAGATAGCTTTCGCACCGCCGAACTTGATATTAGTCATTTATATTTTTATGACATACCACTATACGGCACACATCTGAACACCTCATTAATGTTGTTGAGCGATACCGCTTCATTTGAATACCCAGCATTCTTCTTCCAGAACCGAGCCTATGTCTATCTGTAGCTCGTTTCTGTAACAATTCTCTACCAAGGCGAATTGAGATATGAATTCGCCGCCCTGTTCTCTACTGCTAATTAGTAGGTGAGAGTGACGTATTTTCTCTACCAGTAGAGAAATAATCGGTAGAGAAAAGTTACAGAAACGGGCTACTGGACTTGTAAGCATTGAGTAAGCTTCGTTTTAATCTTATTTCGACCTTGTATAAATTATAAATAGCTCGCTCACAGCGAAAACTTTTTGACAAATCAATTTATTTCCATTTGTAAACAGAAACGTAATTTTTTTTGTGACGTGATAAAAAATGGTTTGATTCACGTTTTCACAGAAAAAGAATTGGCCTCCGGCATGGTGTAATAATAACAAGGTGTTGTCAGTAACTTAACCTCACTTTTTCGGCAAGTCTATTCCGGTCACGCATTTTAAAGTACTAGAAAAGGTACTAATTATTTACTACTTTTAATCCGTTGTACACCAAATTAAATGTAGAAAAATGTATAATTACAGGCTTATAAGCCTGAATATATGTTTGTATCGGCAGCTCCACACAGCTTGGACATACATATATTGTAACTTTAAAAAAGTAAAAGCCGTAAAATAAGGCAATTTCCTATAAGACTGTAAATGACTTTTTAAATAGATTAAAACACATAAATATCGATAATATAAGCGAATTCCTAATTTAACCATGCAGCCACTCTATTCTAGTGTATCAGCAGTTCATTTGGCTCAATATTATGACAATGCAGCAAGAGTTATTTAATATAAAAAAATCGCATTTCCATACGATTTTTGTGTACGTTTTTTCCATTGATAACCACGATATCTTTTATTTTATTTTTTTTTCGAGGACAAAAATTATACAAATCCAGCAATTTTAGATATTAACATCGTTCTGAAAGCACCAAGTCCTTAAAAAATCACGATACAACGAATTACTCAAATGGAGAATTTTAAATACTATTTCACAACGAATAGTGGTATTAAAATTAAGATCGGCAGCACTGAAAATAAGCATGCCGATGTTGTCAAAATCACAACAAACACGTCGCTACTGATAACACCTTGTTATTATTCCACCATGGGACTCCGGGATATTTTTTTAAAAACTGTTCTACGAAAAAATTTATTATTAAATGTTACTACAATTATGTGTGATGTGGGTAAAAAGCTCAATAACACTGTTGACACAAAAAGTGTCAACTTTAATCTAATTCTTACGAGGTAAAGTAAAATCTTGCTCTTGCTAAGTCGTTGTAAGGTTGGACTAAATAGCACACATGAAGTACTACTTATAATTGATATGAGTTGAGG
Organism: Rhagoletis pomonella; assembly: GCF_013731165.1. Taxonomy (NCBI): domain Eukaryota; kingdom Metazoa; phylum Arthropoda; class Insecta; order Diptera; family Tephritidae; genus Rhagoletis; species Rhagoletis pomonella. The sequence goes on from NW_023458556.1 coordinate 3,791,265, forward strand.
GAAGTGTGAACAACCCAATTGTTGTCGTCATGTCCTGTTGAGAAAAGGTGGAGAGGTAAGGCGTTTTTGAGCGTAATATTCAAAGAAAAAAGTACATCAAATACTTAGGCATTTTTGTCTTTTTAAATAAAAAACAAGCAAAACACAAAACTTATACCAATTTTTCATACATTATACATACACACACATATCTACTTACATACATACATACATATGTACATTCTGAGAAAATATTTGCTTTTTGCATGATCTGGTCTGGACCAGTGTGACAACAAGATCGCTATCAACACGTTTTCGAAACGATGAGTCGTTAGCGACTACGAATGCGACGACGACAACAGCAAAGTATACATACATACATGTATAAGCTTTTATTCACTTCGTTGCCCGTGTACACAAGTGCATACATAGTAGGGATGCCAATATCCCGGGATTAACACTGAGACATAACTTTTATGAAAAATTCAATAACTGAAAGCATTTAAACATACATCCCATAAAATAAAACTATTTAAAATTTACGATAAACTGATTTTAAAACGCACATATTTATGTATTAAAACAGACAAGTCTTGAACTAATAATTTTTTTAAACTTTATTTGAAAACCCATGTGATTGGGGAACGCATAGATCACAAACCAGGTACTTTGCGAAGTGATTATTAATAAAAAAAAAACATTTTTTCGCGATTTTCGAAATTTTGAGGGTGTACGAGTCCGTCGGACTCAGCGGGTCGAAATACATGTCGGTAGGTGCGTCTGGTTAAAAGCACACACCAATTCTTTTTGATTCCCGGTGTTATTATTATTGCATTTAAAATATGCACGTAAGAGCAGCAAAGCATTCAAAGCGAAGTCTTATAATCTTGACCTGAACTGCTTATAAAAAACCACTTTCGGCCTCAAAATTTGTCGGCTCAACTGTCAAAAGGCAGTTATAAAGCCATATGAAGATAATGACCCCTATCAAAGAACGTAGATAACAAGTAGGGACAACTCGTTATAATTGTAGCGAAAGTGATCAACAGGGAAGTTGTCCCTTCTTGTTGTCTACGTTCTTTGCTCCTATCTCCTCCATTATAAAATATTTGAGATTCTTTTACCGGCACGTCAGATAAGTTATAAGTTTTTCGATTTGAGGAAGTTTGAGTAGGTTGATTTAAAAAATTATGTAACTTTTTCTTAAAACTTTCTGTTTCGTTTACATTTGCGACGCTATGAGTACATTCATTTAAATCTTCTTCAAAAACTGGCTAAGGATGTACACTGCCGGAACAAAGTAATGGCACAGCAAATTTTTCACAATATATGCACAATTTTAATTCTAATATTTTTCCGCTAATTTCCTATAAAAACAAAATACATAAAAATATAATTCCTAATTCCTTTGTGCAAAACTCGCGAAAATTCAGCAAATTTTTATGAAAATTTTCAACTTTTTAATCAGATTTTTTAGAACTTTTTGAGTATGCAGATTTGTAGCCCAATCAATTTTAGTCTTAAGTAGCTAGGAATTACCTTTGATTTTTGGCATTTTTTTCACGCAGTCTCTTCCATACAAAATTTATTTTTTTCGAAAATACTTTATATGGAAAAAATGCAAAACACTTTCAACAAAAAAAATTCTCAAAAATCAACACGATTTTTGACTAACTCCGAACTTGCATTTTTTTACTAGAATTTAATGGGCTGCAAAACTGCATACTCAAAAAATTCTACAAAATCTGATTAAAAAGTTGAAAATTTTGATGAAAATTTGCTGAATTTTCGCGAGTTTTGCACAAAGTTTAGGAATTATATATTTATGTTTTTTGTTGTTGAATGAACCATATTTTTATATAAAACTGGCGGAAAAATATTAGAATAAAAATTGTTGCATATATTGTGAAAGATTTACTGTGCCAATACTTTGTTCCGGCAGTGTAATTTTAAAAGTGCAGTTTCAAGATTTTTGTTAATTGTAGTCGAAAGGGCATTTTAAAAAATCATACTTCCAAAATCAAAAAAAGTACTTACTTTCAATTCGATATTCAAAATTTTTTTCGGGATCACGGAATTAATATCTACGAGCAAATCCAGGGATTTTTGGGACCTGGCATCCCTAATACATAGTACGTAAGTATGTGTTTACTTCTGTACATACATACATACATATGTATCTATACATTTACGTTTTACGAAAACTACTTAAAAAATCACTTAACACGTTTAAGTTTAATGCACACAAACGCAAGAAGGTACAAGCGAAAATTACATTTGCATATGTAGCAACTTAACAGCAGGTTAATTGGTAATTTAATTAGTTAATTTTGTTATTAGTGCAATTCGCAGCTTATTACTTTGAGATACATTTAGG
>NW_023458556.1:3793720-3794764 GCF_013731165.1 Rhagoletis pomonella
TTTTAGTAATAATTATTGTTTTTGAAAAACAAATATATGTATAGGGGCCCCCCTAAATTTCGTTCTGGCTACGCCCATGGTCGGCAGCCCTGGTTGTCACACGTTTCGACGACAACAAATCGCTAACAATGATTTGAATGATAAATCGCATGTAAATCTCGAAAAAAAAAACTCAAAGAAACTATTATTTTAAACTGATAAAACACATTTATCAAAATAGATATATGTATATGTATATACAAATGTAATAAGCATATAAGTACATATGTATGTATATGTACATACACAACTACGTATTTATTTGTTTATATTTGTGACGCCCATTCATGACATGATAAATTTCAACAACTGCAATAAGCACATAAAAGTACTAACATCCATACACATACATACATATGTAGGCTTGGGGAGCTTTTGAACGAAAGAGCTAGTTCTTTTAATTGAACTAGTTCATTTCCTTGCCAACATTCCAATAATAATGGACATGTCGTTTTTTGTCGGGATCGGAATTCACGCTGAAAAGGCATTTTATTTCTTTGAATTTCCAATGGTTTACATCGTTTGTTGTTTAACAAAAGACTTTCGCTTTCAGATTCCAAAGCCAGGCGCAATTTGTTCGCCTTTCGCAGGCAACATTGAATAAAAGGAAATGGAATGCAGGCACTGCCGAGCTTCCATAAGCATTGCTGATGGCTCTCATGGCAATTCGAATCAGAGAATTTGAGAAAGACGAATGAATGAAGACGCTTGAATTGTGTCGTTATAGAAGGGGACCATCGACTTATAGAAAGAATTGTAACGCAGCTCCTACTACCGAACTAGTTCAATTAAGTGAACTATAGTTCAATAAGATGAACGAACTAATAGCATATATCCACCAACGGCTTAACTGCAGTTAAGAGCTTAGAGAAGTTCCAATAGTTCCAACGTGGCAAAGTGATCGGCAAGTTTTTTTCTTAAGATTTCCTTTTTTCCTTTCTTTTGCTTCTACTTAATACGTGGAATTACCCCCTTCGAGTTGGCATCTCCGTTTTCAAATCGGCA
>NW_023458556.1:3794864-3806481 GCF_013731165.1 Rhagoletis pomonella
TTTTTTGTTGTGGCTTTATTACACATTATGCAAATGGGTATACAAAACATTTTTGCCATTGCTAGTCTTTAGGTGCCATTGACTTATTTGACTGTCGGTAAGTTCAGCTGCAGTGTCGTTATGGCATATTTGGCCTAATGTTTCGGAAGCAGCAGACTTAATCGACATACATACATACATACATATATTCATAGTATTGAAAAATACTACCCGAGGCATATTTTAACAATCCCGGAATATCGGGACGCGAAAAATTCTTATTCGGGATCCTGGGATTTTTCAAGATTTATCGGAACATCGACTTTATCACAATTTTTGCATTTTGCAGTAGACTCACCGTTTTCAGCAATCAAAAAATGAAACCACACAGATTCTTTGTAGCCACATTTGGTCTTAAATATGTGAAGCATAATGCACCTTAGTAGAAGAGTCTGCAAATTTAATGTTAACAAATTTTTATAATATTCTGAAATATCTATATTAATTTTAAAAACCACTTAACCACCACAAATCAAGGGCCCTTATTATGAATTGCATTCGATTTTCGATCTTCGCTGTTTCGCTTTTGCGAATGCGAATGTTGTGCAAGTGCACCGATAAAACGTATACCTATATGGCAAACAAACTGACAAATTGTAGCCAATATTTTTGCCTGTGGAAGTATTTGTGTAACAAAACTGGTCAAATGTCATATTTATCAACTTTGATAAAAATGTCTTTAAACATATTATTTCATAAGCTATATAACCGAGCTATCAGTGGGCATTCATACAAGTTCCAACTTCTACTTGACCTTTGAGGTACGTCAAAGAGAATATAGTCCTTTTACCAATTTTTTATTTTTTATTTTTTGCTTTAAATGCCTGCATTGGTTTCTTTCTTTATTATGATTTTTTTTTACCGATCTTAAAAAAACTACTGGACAAAAAAAATAAGAAAGTGTGTACTGTAATTCTTAACCAGATTTTCATGATTTGCTTTTGATGTTACATATATTCGTGTCAATAATTTCAAATGGGTCTCTTTGGGGAATTTACTTTTTACTAAAAATTTTAAAAACAGTAATTTTGTTTACTTGTTGGGCAATATTTTTTTCATAGGCATATACATTGGATCCTTGGCTAAAAACTTCTGTGGTAAAACTGTCCATTCTTTGCTATTTAAAATCAAAGAGTAAGCTCCTTCAAATGGGGATTTACAGCAAAAATTATCAACGTCTGGCTATAAAGAGAATCGATGCTCAAATAATTAAAAAAAACTATGGGTCTGACCTTTAATAAGATAAGAATTACGTAACTATCTCATAAAAAAAAACAGGGTGCTTTTTTAAAAAGATAACAATATTCTGATCCGATTCGGCTGGCAGCCACGACTTTGAAAACACAATTTTGTTCAAAATTTTCAGTCCTGGAAAGTAATAATTTATTTTCCACAGCTCGCTATAAGTACAAATTTTTCAAACCAGCCGCAAAAGAAAGTTGAAGTTACAGATTCCCCAAATTCTGAAACAGCCAAATAAATGAAGATGAAGGATTCTTTTTAAAAAGCTTTATGGTAATTTCGTTTCTTCGAAAAAATGTTGCCCTTCCCCGTGAAAAATGTGTTTGATGTTACACTCAACCCTGTAAAAAAGCGTGTTTTTGCCTTCTTGTCCTTGTCTAGCTCACCCATTTCATAATATTGCCGTTTTTAACCACCATGTGATTTTCAGGGCATCTATCTCCCCTGACAAAGCTTCAAAGGACGGAAAATCGTCCTTTTTTGCCTTACAAGAGTGTGACATTTTAAGAAACGAACACAAAATTGTCTCACCCTTTGCCTTTAATTTAGAATCGAACACGAAAAGAGAAAGGGGGCAATCAAAAGGCGACACTTTTTGGTAGAGACGCAATCACCGTTAGAAAAGCCTGACACATCTGGTTTGGCTTGTTAGCGCTGTTTAAACAACGGTCTCGTCATTACACCAGATTCTAATTGTTTCTTAAAAATACTTGACATCCGCATTCGCATCCGCGGATGTCTAAAATTCCACATTCGCAACATCCCTAGTATGTACATTAGACTGCATCACTCCCCATACAAAAAAATATCGGTACTATTTTTCCATTGGAATTATAAAACCTATTATATTCTAAGACGACCACCAAAATATTTCGGAAAAATATTAAGATTTAAGTGAGCTGGACCGATTTGAAAATATCTCCAAAGATGGAGTTTTTTATGAATAAAAATAGTTTCTTAAAGATTTTTTTTTTAAAAATCCCCTCAAATGATAAAACGGTTTAAGCTTAAAATATTTGCATAAAAATATTTAAAAAAAATTTTGAACGGAATCGTAATGCTGAGATTTTTGATGCTGTTTTTTAACTTTTTTCAAAGATTGGTATAGGAAAAACTTGAATAACTGAACTTACACTCTTCCGAATTAGACTTAAGAGGTGTCAATGGAAAGGTATTTTCTCACCCTTTTTATTTCTTCGCTAATAAACTCATTCAAAGGATGGAAGAGAAAGGTAGGATGAACGAACGTCATTCAAAGTTGAATTAAGATGTGTTGATATTCGAAAAAACAAGGTGGGACACGAATGACGTTTTTTGGCCAGAAATAAAAACAGTGTGAAAATACCTTTCTACTACCTTTCTATTCAAGTTTTTCGTAAACCAAACTTTGAAAAAAGTAAAAAAACAAAATCAAATATCTCATTCTTACGATTCCATTGAAAAGATTTTTAAATATTTTTATGCAGATTTTTTAAGCTTAATCTGTTTTGTCATCTGAGGGGACTTTTTTCAAAAAGTTCTTTACGAAACTATTTTTATTCATAAAACACTCCATTTTTGGAGGTATTTTTAAATCGGTCCAGCTCGCTGAAATCTTAATATTTTTCCGAAATATTTTGGTGGACGTTTAAAAATATAATAAATTTTGTAATCCCGGTGGAAAAACCGCAACTTTTTTTGGTGATGCAGTCTAATGTACATACATATAGTGGTCCACATAATAAAGGAATTGCGATATTTTGACCGGTTTTAGCATTTGGCATTTGTCTTTTGTTTTTTTTTTTTAATATTTATTATTTTTTTTTTATAAACACAACAACAAACACCATACATCTAAATTTAAATTTCAAACTTTGTACAAAAATTAGAAAAATGTTGCTTATTTTCACCAAAATTTCAAACTTTTTAATAAGTTTGTAGACCATTTAATTCTAGTAGAAGCTGCTATAAAATCCCATTAATTTTTGTCATTTTTTTTGTTGGCAGTGTCCTCCATATAAAAGAAAATTGTCGAACATACTTTTGTATGGAAAAAACGTGTAACACCTTCATTAAAAAAAAAAAAACATTTTTGTGAGCTGAAGAGTTAAATAATACTAATAGTAGCTAAAATGAAGAGCTATATATTTTTGTTAAGGTTGAGCATTTATTGACGTAAGGTTGTTTTTATATTTTCGGCAATTTTAATAAAAGTTTTTAATAAAATACAAAATTATAAGTTTAAGTGCTAAAAAAATCGTTTAAAACCAAAATAAGGTGCATTTATTTCGAATTCGTTGCTATGGCACTTATAACAGTGAACTAAAAATACTTTACAAACTGTTAAAGTCAGCAATTTCAGATATTTCAATTGAATAATTTTTTCGCAAAATTTTTCTTGAAAGTTCTACTTCCAGCTCTCCTTTAAGGTAAAATTAGTAAGGTAAAACCAAATCCGCGCTATCAGAAAAAGGATTTTCTTTTAATTAATTTTTAAACTCTTTAAACCAGATCCAAGAGTTTATGGTGGATACACTGCATCTCGAAATTTTCCATTTTATCAACGCTTAAGTTTTGGCTTATATATACCAAATACAACTAAAACTTTCTGGAGCTAAAAAAGTTCTACATAAATTTGAAAAGAGCTAAAAAAAAAGAGCTAGGAGTTAAAACCCGATTTTCGGAGCTAAATAGAAAAATAAAGAGCTAAATCTAGCACCAAAAGCACCAAAATGGCAACACTGCCTACAAGTGCTAATGTATTTGTTATTTATTTGTACTTGAACTGGATTCTTTTTGCTGATTGATTGCCCCAAATGTATTAAAGCCGCATACATAGACACACATGTACATACAAATACATATCATTAAGCATAAATATATACATACATATACATATGTAAATGCAGCAATGTAGTCGGTGCCACCAGGTGGCATTTGTCTTTACTGGCAAACCCAGCATACACTGAGGGCCAGTTTTTCAGTGCCAGTTTAAACTTAAGAGCGAAATACACCACACAAGCGGTTTGACAAACCAAGCGAAATTTCCCTTTGCTTCAAGCCATTTGTGCTGTGTATGGGGGTGTTTGAAGGTTTGATATTTCGCTCTTTACATTAAGTAAACTGAGTTTAAATTGAACAGCTGACTGATATTTGATTGGCTGATCTTACTTTAAACCAGCCAGATCGGGCGTTTAAACTTAGTTTAAACCACGGCCGTGCACTGAAAAACTGGCCCTCAGTCAACTCAGAGAAGTATGATAATCTACACTTTAGGAGACCAAACGCAAGGAGCCGTAAGCGACCTCTGCTCGGGTAGCTCATTTCACTATAAAAACCTATTTGAATAAACAATAATTTATCTAAGTAGATGGACGTGTACAGGAATCGGTAGCCGGAGCAACTTCTTTGTGAAAAGTTTTAGTTTAGCAAATTTGTTTAGAGTGTAGTTCTGTAAACAATCAGACGCCTTATTACCATTGAAAGAGATAATACGTAAGCTGCTCGATAATCTGAATATTGTCTGGTACTCAGTGTGAGTCGAATCGAGGACTGACTGAGAACTAGTGTCAAATGGGGCATAATGTTGAAAGCTTAGCTGCAGACTAGTGCTGGCCCAAATTCTATTTCACCCTACTAGTCCAGTGAATTCTGACTAACTGCTGCTGTGCAAACACAAGACATTCATGTCACTACTAATCGGCTAGCACGCTCCATTAATTAGGCATAAACTTGACCTTCACTGTACTGGCCATTGTAATTATGAGGTACAATAAATAAATAATACAATCATATATTTATTTTAAGTGAGGCTATTATTCTAATATACATACATACATATGACGCATACTAAAATTATCATCAACATTTTTTTTTTTTAAATTACAGAATTGCCAGAAAATAATACGCTTACGTTCGTTGAATGCCAAAACGGATCCTGCTGCGTTGGCGCGTGAAGTCGTAGACAAATGTGATCTCATACACAAGTCCCAATTGGCCGATGTGGAGCAAATAATATTCTATCTGAAGAATCGCAAGGATAATGCTGGTGCAGGTAAGGACATATAGTACTTCGTATTTATTTTTATATATCTACATATATGTATTACCTAAATAATTTTCAATTTATTTCTAATTAATTTTAATAAGACATTGCGGACAATAACAGCCACCATCGTTCGGCTGTATCTGCAAGGCGCCCAACCACCGCCAAGCCAAATCCAACCTCTGCCGCTCTTTCGCCCGCTAAAACACCGGCCAGCAATGCTGATGTGTCCATCAATAATATTGATGAGTATGTGGAGTTGTTGTATGAGGATTTAAGTGAACGAATACGTGGTTCGGCTATGATTTTGCAAGTGGCACGTAATCCAGATAATCTGGAGGAGCTGGAGAAAAATGGTTTGTTTATATACGAATACTGGACTCGACGTAACTAACTTAGTAAAACTCTTATTACATTTGTTACAGAGGCTTGCCTATCCGCATTGTCGCGTGTGCTGCGGGAAGATTGGCGCAAAAGTTTAGATTTATCAACAAACATTATTTATATATTCTTCTGTTTTTCAACCTACACAAAATTTCATCCCGTCATTGTGCAATACAAGGTGGGTGTTCCAACACAACTTATGGCGTTCTCTTTTCTCGAAAAAAAAATGTCACCCTCTTATATGGCAACATTATCAGAGTGCAACATATAAAAAAAGAGCAAGCGGAGATGCTGAGAAAAGAACACGAAAACTTGATAGCCCTGGCGCAGGGCAGAATACATGCAACATTATTTCGAGAAAAGAAAACGCTATTAGATATGAAAAACTTTTAAACTTCTTATCATCTTTGTAGATCAGACTTTTGAAACTATTTTTGAGCAGGTTAGAAAGTACGGAAATGTTAAGAGAATAACAGCTGGCGAGGCTTCGAAAAATGTATTCGATACTATCGCAGTGAAATTCGAACGATTCCCAATGGCAAAACCAGCTTCTACGGATGTAGCGGAATAGCTACTAATTTTCGCGGGCATGCCTGAAGAAAATTTCGAAATAGATATCCTTTTTTCCTGTTTTTTTTTTTTAAGCCAGTTTCTATTGGAATTTTTATCTTTTATGGAGTAACTGCAGCTTCTCTCTTGTTATCAAACCCAGTGGCGAAACAATTTTTGGTGAACAACCAGCTATGTAGCATATTCAACGACCAAGAGGTTTTGTGGACCTCCTTTTTGTCGAGTAAAAATGTTTAAGTGAGTTTTTAGGTTCTGTTTGTATGAAACGGAATTTCTTCTTGAGATCTCGTTGAAGTTAATCGTTTAAAACACATTAATGGCAATCAACACTCATCCTATTGGAATCTTTGAAGTATTTCGAAATTTTCGAATTTGTGCGGTACTTAAAACTATATATATCGTAAGACCAGATCGGCTTTATAACAGTTGAACACAACTAGCACAATTTGGACTGTCATCACATTAGAACTTAAGAAAGTTTTATCACAAAGCAGTTGAGAAGTGCATGTGCAAAAATTTAATGAAGGTACATAGCATGCCGTTAGGCGCCTGGTATTAGCAGTCGCACCTAAACAGTAGTTAACTGAGATTACCTGTTCATAAGCCACTAAAAGTCTCTGATTTAAAGTCCGCTTTGGTAAATATATGAACTATCTAAGTTTTTACTAAATTAGTAAAATGGTGAGATTATTATTGACTAAATATGTAGTCTTAATAATGAATTCACAGTGTTCCTAATCATATATTTACAATAACTTTGTATGTATATATATATATATATATGTGTGCTAAACTTTTCATCACTCCACCTAGATTGGTTCCCTCTGCATGGACGTCATCGACTATGAACTGCGCCGATATGAAAGCATGCGCAGTGAATTGGATGTGCGAAAGAATCCTGTCAGCTCAGCTCCACTTTCTGCTAAATCCAGCAAAGAGAAATTAAATCGCAGCACTGATGATTTTCTTGATATAATGAATGAGGAAAAGCCAAAAGAGGTAAGTTCAACATTACCTGACTAAAATCATCCACACATACACATACATATTTATTTAGATGGAACCACCACGTCGCCGCATACCAGAGCTGAAGCAACGTCCCAAGTCGGGTAACTGGTCTAGTTTTCACGGCTCAATGTCCTCCTCGTTGATGAAGAGCCAAGTACTCAATAGCAGCTACCATGAAGCGCTCTCTGCCGGTGCTGCCACTCCCGACTCGGGCGTCTCGTCGAACGGCGATATGAAAGCAACCAGCAATGAGGCGCTCGATCGCAACGATCCCAAGGTAAAGAAAGAGGAAATCGATCGCCTAAATAAGCAGTTGAAGGTGTTTGCCAAGAAACAAGAACAACTACTGCGTGTCGCTTTTTATTTGCTCCTGAACATGGCTGAGAATATAAAATTGGAGGAAAAAATGCGCCGCAAGCATATTGTTAAGATGCTCGTCAAGACTCTGGATCGACAAAATATCGACTTGCTTATGTTGGTGACTACATTCCTGAAGAAGCTATCAATTGTACGCGACAATAAAGATGATATGGGAGAGTTCAATATTATCGCCAAGTTGCCACGACTTTTCCAGAGTGGGCATACTGATCTGGCGCAGGTAACGTTGAAGCTCGTCTTTAATTTGTCCTTTGATGGGGCATTGCGGCGAAAAATGGTCGGCGCTGGCTACCTACCAAAACTAGTGATGTTCATCAATGATGAAAAACATCACGCCATCGCCATGAAGATACTCTATCACATGAGCTTAGACGACTGGGTAAGCGTGTACATAGTTTCGCTTTTCTTATCGAAGCCGCAATGACTCTTTCGAATTTCTTTTTAGGTGAAAAGCTTATTTACGCACACCGAATGCGTGCAAATGGCCACCGATGCCATCATCTTAAATTTAAACAACAAAGTTGATCTTGATCTCATAGCACTATGCATCAATCTGTCGCTGAACAAACGCAATGCACAAATTATGGTTGAGGGGAATCGCCTGCATGACCTTATGGATCGTGCATTCAAATATCAGGACTCGCTACTGATGAAATTATTGCGTAATCTTTCCCAACAAGAAGCACTGCAGCCAAAGTTTATTGACTATGTCGGCGATTTGGCCCGCATTCTAACGATTTGTGACGATGAAGCCTTTGTGGTAGAATGTCTGGGCATTCTTGGTAATCTCTCCCTAGCCGATCTAGATTATTCGCAGATACTGCAGAACTTCCAATTAATACCGTGGATAAGGGATGTGCTTGTGCCAGGAGCCAAGCTGGACGACATGGTACTCGACACGATTGTCTATTTGGGTACCTGCGCGCATGACGAACTTTGTGCGCTACTCTTCTGTCGAGCAAAAGTGGTGCTCTCGTTGATCGAACTGCTGAAAGCCAAACAGGAAGACGATGAAATCGTATTGCAGATAATTTTCGTGTTTCAACAGATTTTAAGGCATGAGAGCACGCGCGAATATATGATCAAAGAGACTGAATCACCGGCGTATCTGATTGATTTAATGCACGATAAAAATGCCGAAATCCGAAAAGTCTGCGACTATTGCCTAGACATAATCGCCATTAGTGATAGTGAATGGGCCAAACGAATCAAGGTAAGAAAGGCAGAAATCCAGATAAAACCACAAATTAATTCGAATGATAAAGGGAATTGAACCAAACTCATCTGATTTTTAATAGAAAGCAGATTGTCTTGCCTTTAAAATTAAGAAAAAATATTTACTGAATTCTTTAAATACTCTTTTGTACTCTTTTCCAGCTTGAAAAGTTCCGCAATCACAATTCACAATGGCTTTGCATGGTCGAATCGCAGCAAGATCAGGACAATGAACAAGACTACATTGACAATGATGAGGAGGAAAACGAACTCGACACCTATTTGCGTACCGAATATTTGGACAATTGCGATCTATACAATAGTACGAATACGAATAAGGAGAGTGAAGACAATGAAAGCAACAATCCAGCCAGCCCCGCAATGTCCACCTATAGTCGCCCAGTAAGCAGGTAAGGATCTAACTCAAACTCAAAACATCTTTCTAAAACCCAAAAATGTTCACTTATAAATAACGACTGCAATCAAGTGGCGTTTAAATTCTTTGAAATTGAATATAAATTGCAAAAATAATATATGTATGCAATTATCCGGTACTTTAATATATGTACATGTGAGTTGTATGCTTTTTTATCAAATTTTGAATTTAATTCTGCAATTCTTTTTCTAAACCGCGTTTTAAAGAAGTAGCCATGTTTTAAAATTGGAAAAAACTCGTTCACAATATAAACAACTAAAAAGCATTTATGTAAATACAAAGCATGTAAAAACTTCGATTTCTTTTTTATTTAAAGTTTTCTTTTTTTGTGTAGGTGAAAGTGATTGTAATTACATTAGTAAACTATGCAATTATGTTGTTATAAAAATTTATTTTTTTTATGTTAAATCTTATTGCTTTTGGGGTCTTTAGCAACAGATTTGTTTCTGCTGGTTAAAATCTTAAGTGAGTATTTTATTTGATTGAAAGAGTTAAATACATATATATGTATGCTAGAAACTAGAAACCTCTGGCAGCATTCAAATCGTTTAATAGTAACACGAAAAAATTGCTTTGGTGAGATTGGATACCTATTGCATTTCTTTTGATAGCGAAAATAGCAAAATCATAATAGCAATAACCCACACTAAAATTACACCATGCAACATTCGAAATGCAGCTTACGAGAGACCTGGTACAGGCCGCAACTCTGTGGAGAGAGGTTCTGCAAACCCTTGCAAATCCTCGACCAGTTGCAGTAACGAACCGAAATTTCCCACTGTGTCATATAGCCCGTTTTACTGTGCGAAAATCAAATTTCAAAAATGTCATAATAAACAAAATTTTGTTGGGGTCATGTCAGAAATGCTCTAAAATATCTAAATATGTCCAAGCGGAAGTAAAAAAAAGAAATGAATAAATTGAAATTGTTTACGTTTATTTACCTATGTATATATGTACTTAGTTGCGCTTTTATGCATTTTGCGCTTCTCTTAGGAAAAAATTTAATAAAAAATCCATTTGTTTGAGGTTTGTTAGTAAGAAGGAACAGGAGAAACAAAATTTTATGCATTTTTTAAATAGGTACATTATATGTCGGTGTCGTTAACGAGAATTAGTCTCTATTACATCATTATCCAGGGTTTTTCTTCAAATCATATGATAATTTGACCTATTGTACACTGACCGAATAATTCTCGAAATTAAGTTTAAAGATTTTTGACAGCCTGATATTCTCGATTTGTTCATGAAAAACAGTTTTTCTCTCAGATAATCCATTTTGGATTTTAATACGAATTCAGAAAAGTTTAGATTTGTATATTTGTTGGATTTTTTTCCCCACAACTTCGGGAAAGCATATTTATTTTAGTCGTTATTATAAAAGAACTCTTATGTGAACAATCAATGAAGCTATGACGTGCTTAATATAGAATATTGAGGCCAATATAATTATTCTTAATTCTAGGAAAATCACATTCAGTTGGCAATAACTTTCTTTATCGCATTAAATTAGTATTTTTTTTTTATCGCTGAAGATCAGATATTTATAAAAATCGACTCTGACACCACCCAGTTGAAAAGTAATACCCCTTGACATGTCTCCCGATGTGCAATGTGAGTGTTCGATAATTAAGAATAAATTGAAAACTTATGGGTATCAGAATAGTTAGAAACAAAGTACATACATACATATGAAGGTACATAAATTGATAAATAGAACAATACTACCTGTGACCTGTGCTCGGTCACTTAAAAGATTCAATCAATATTCTTGATTTTGTAACAACGTATTTATTGTTGACTGCATTGATCACTAATAATTTAGTTGTTTTATGTCCAGTAAGCTAGCTCGGTTACCGACTTCCGCCTGAAACTTTAGAGTTATGTTCATTCGCAATGCTTTAAGATGGGAACACTCCTTCATGCATTCATTTATGCATGTGTATTGGGTTTATTGAAGAAAATTGCTTTAATTAAATACATAGCTTTTTTTTCACTTTATTTGCTTAAATTTTCTGTTGACTGTAGATTAAATGCTACTTTTAGTAAACGGCTATGCTGGTTCTGAAATTTCAGATGGACACAAATCAGCACTCGTGCCTTGAGGCAAAAACAATGGCCAACAATGTATTTTCGTTCACACAAGCTAAAAAAGGTTTTTATTGATTTTTGTATTGTTTACTCTGTGTTTGAGTTATTGATCATCGTCCAAAGCAACTCATATTTTAATGTATGTACGTACGCATATCTCTGTGATGAAAATCATGTTATCTTCAGAAAGTAACGTAAGAATTTTGCAAGAATGTGTTTATATGTTTTTT
>NW_023458556.1:3806581-3808990 GCF_013731165.1 Rhagoletis pomonella
CGCTTTTTTATCGACAAATTTTGTTCAGCGATGAGGCTCATTTCTGGTTGAATGGCTTCGTAAATAAGCAAAATCATGCGATTTGACGCCTTTAGACTATTTTTTGTGGGGCTACGTCAAGTCTAAAGTCTACAGAAATAAGCCAGCAACTATTCCAGCTTTGGAAGACAACATTTCCGAAGAAATTCGGGCTATTCCGGCCGAAATGCTCGAAAAAGTTGCCCAAAATTGGACTTTCCGAATGGACCACCTAAGACGCAGCCGCGGTCAACATTTAAATGAAATTATCTTCAAAAAGTAAATGTCATGGACCAATCTAACGTTTCAAATAAAGAACCGATGAGATTTTGCAAATTTTATGCGTTTTTTTAAAAAAAAAAGGTATCAAGCTCTTAAAAAATCACCCGTTATATACATAGTACATACATAAATACATACATGGAAAATATGTATTTTAAATTTTTGTTTGCTCTCTACAGTAGCGTTAGATTTATTTATGAACCCATTAGTCGTCAACGAACGTAGGTTTGCTATTTTAGGCTGCTACTAAGTTTCTCAGCTTAGGCCATTAACAACTCCTCGTGTAGACCTTCAGCATCCAGTGACTTGTTCGACTTGAACATAAAGTTGCTGTCACCTTGGCTGGAGGCTTGCGATTTCGAACTGGATGTCATGTTGAAAAGATCATCGAGGTCCTCGCTGCGGCGGTAGCTGTTGGAAGAATATGAGAAAAGAGAAAAATGTGTGTTAAAATTTGTATGCCCATACGAAGAGATTAAAACTATTTAGCGCATTTAGAAAATTTATGATTAGCATACTTTGAGACTTGCTACTCAGGTTCATCATATTCCAAGTATGAGTAAAAATATATGTATGCACATATGCAAGTAATTAGATATGTATGGGTGTATTACAGCGAATTAAAAACCATGATTGAAAACACAATGAAATGTTTATACATATATAATACATAACTTTGCCAAAAATAAAATGAAATAAAAATTGCAAATCCACTTTGGATCACTGCAGCTGGGGGACTTGTTGTGGTGCAAGCATTGGATAATCATAATCAGTAGAAATGTATTGTGTTCTGTTGACAGTTCGGGGAAAATGTGATACTTCTGTGTTGATATTCCATAGAAATAAAAAGGAAAAACTACTACATCTGGAATCATTTTAAATTTTGGTTTTCTCAAACCGTCTTCAAATACACTTATAAAATTTCTCTCCCATGGCTTTCCTTTGCTGACATGTAAAAAATGTAGGGCGCTCGCATTACTCGATTTACTATAACTCCAAGAGTAAAAAATATATTGATACTGCTCAGACACATCTGTGTGTAGAGCCTGCAAAATAGTTTGAAAACTGAATTGGAAAAATGGGCAACATAGAATATTCCCAATTTGACGAATTTGTATTTATTTTGGAAATATTTTGACATACATATTAGTGATGGCAACATTGCTGAGTCGTACATGGTACATACTGGTACATACCATAATACAAAAAAGAAGGTAGTTTCAAAAAACAACTTTTGACGGATAATAACATTTTTTGAAATTTCATAAATTGTGAATATTCTCAACGGCCTTGCAACTTTGATAATATTAAAACAATAAATCGGAGTATTAATCATTATCAGTGCTTGGTAATTTTTTCACTTACGTGATTCGCACCGTTTTTATTAAAAATATATAAAATGTAAAGGAGAATTTGAATCTGTTGAAATGTCATAATCAGGGCCGAAAAGTTTAAGCTTTTGCTGGGAATTGCTTATTTAGCTTATTCAGGGTTTCCAAGCTGAACGAGCATGCTTATTTCAATGTATAAAGCTAAGTGCGGACCTTTTAAGAAAACGGTCAAGAAATAAATTAACATTATTTCGTGTGTGTGAATAGTAAATAGGCTGTAAATTATTAGATGTCGAAACTCCTTGGACAGTATTCGTCACACAAACGCAAAATAATAGCAATTTATTTATTGATCGTTTCCTTAAAAGGTGTGATCTTTATACATTAAAATAAGCAAAATAAGAAATTCCAAGCAAAAGGGTCTAAGTGACATTTTTTTTTAAATATAAGTTGTACCTATATTTTTATAGTTAAATATAGTATTTATTTGGTGACAAAGATTATACATTCTTTAAATTAGTTAATTAACCTGCATTCATTTAGGCAAGAAGCATTTCAAGTGCATTTACCCAACTTATCAATTATCTCAAAAAAATTTCAGATCTACTTAGATCCTTTTGACACCTTACAAACAAACGAAAAGTTCGTCGTACACCCCTAAGTGGCCATTTCGAAAAAAAAAATGTTTTGCCAAACATATTTGACATCTACATTCGGCAATAAATATTTTTTTTTCTCTTTCAGACAATTTTTTAAATAATAATTAGGTTGTTCACAC
>NW_023458556.1:3809090-3812117 GCF_013731165.1 Rhagoletis pomonella
TTATTATTAAAAAATTTGTCTGAAAGAGAAATAAAAATATTTATTGCCGAATGTATGT
This sequence comes from Rhagoletis pomonella, assembly GCF_013731165.1. Lineage (NCBI taxonomy): Eukaryota > Metazoa > Arthropoda > Insecta > Diptera > Tephritidae > Rhagoletis > Rhagoletis pomonella. Next base: position 3,809,149 of record NW_023458556.1, read on the forward strand.
AGATGTCAAAAATGTCAAAAGGCAATAACTAGGTTTGGCAAAACATTTTTTTTTTTCGAAATGGCCACTTAGGGGTGTACGACGAACTTTTCGTTTGCTTGTAAGGTGTCAAAAGGATCTAAGTAGATCTGAAATTTTTTTGAGATAATTGATAAGTTGGGTAAATGCACTTGAAATGATTCTTGCCTAAATGAATGCAGGTTAATTAACTAATTTAAAGAATGTATAATCTTTGTCACCAAATAAATACTATATTTAACTAACTATAAAAATATAGGTACAACTTATATTTTTAAAAAATGTCACTTAGACCCTTTTGCTTGGAATTGGAATTGCTTATTTTGCTTATTTTAATGTATAAAGATCACACCTTTTAAGGAAACTATCAATAAATAAATTGCTATTATTTTGCGTGTGTGTGACGAATAGTGTCCAAGGAGTTTCGACATCTGATAATTTACAGCCTATTTACTATTCACACACACGAAATAATATAAATTTATTTCTTGACCGTTTTCTTAAAAGGTCCGCACTTAGCTTTATACATTGAAATAAGCATGCTCGTTAAAATTAAGCTCGGAAACCCTGAATAAGCTAAATAAGCAATTCCCAGCAAAAGCTTAAACTTTTCGGCCCTGATTATGACATTTCAACAGATTCAAATTCTCCTTTACATTTTATATATTTTTAATAAAAACGGTGCGAATCACGTAAGTAAAAAAATTACCAAGCACTGATAATGATTAATACTCCGATTTATTGTTTTAATATTATCAAAGTTGCAAGGCCGTTGAGAATGTTCACAATTTATGAAATTTCAAAAAATGTCAAAAAATGCGTCAAAAGTTGTTTTTTGAAACTACCTTCTTTTTTGTATTATGGTATGTACCAGTATGTACCATGTACGACTCAGCAATGTTGCCATCACTAATATGTATGTCAAAATATTTCCAAAATAAATACAAATTCGTCAAATTGGGAATATTCTATGTTGCCCATTTTTCCAATTTCCAGTTTTCAAACTATTTTGCAGGCTCTACGCACAGATGTGTCTGAGCAGTATCACTATATTTTGTATTCTTGGAGTTATAGTAAATCGAGTAATGCGAGCGCCATACATTTTTTTATATGTCAGCAAAGGAAAGCCATGGGAGAGACATTTTATAAGTGTATTTGAAGACGGTTTGAGAAAACCAAAATTTAAAATGATTCCAGATGTAGTAGTTTTTCCATTTTATTTCTAGGGAATATCAACACAATAGTATCACTTTTTCCCCGAACTGTCAACAGAACACAATATCATTTCTACTGATCATGATTATCTAATGCCTACACCACAACAAGTCCCCCAGCTGCAGTGATCCAAAGTGGATTTGCAATTTTTATTTCATTTTATTTTTGGCAAAGTTATGTATTATAAATAAACATTTCATTGTGTTTTCAATCATGGTTTCAATTTAATTCGCTGTAATACACCCATACATACCTAATTACTTGCATATGTGCATACATATATTTAGATACTCATACTTGGAATATGATGAACCTGAGTAGCAAGTCTCAAAGTATGCTAATCATAAATTTTCTAAATGCGCTAAATAGTTTTAATTTCTTCGTATGGGCATTCAAATTTTAACACATATTTTTTCTCTTTTCTCATATTCTTCCAACAGCTACCGCCGCAGCGAGGACCTCGATGATCTTTTCAACATGACATCCAGTTCGAAATCGCAAGCCTCCAGCCAAGGTGACAGCAACTTTATGTTCAAGTCGAACAAATCACTGGACGCTGAAGGTCTACACGAGGAGTTGTTAATGGCCTAAGCTGAGAAACTTAGTAGCAGCCTAAAATAGGAAACCTACGTTCGTTGACGACTAATGGGTTCATACATAAATCTAACGCTACTGTAGACAGCAAACAAAAAATTAAAATACATATTTTCCATGTATGTATTTATGTATGTGCTATGTATATATGTATTGGCTAATAGAATTCTCTTGGAACAAATTGTTGAGTGTGGCAGTCCAGCATTATTTGCGTCACAACCTCTCAGCCCCAATATATGTACATTAGACTGCATCACTCCCCATACAAAAAAAAAAAAATCCGTTCAAAATTTTTTTAAATTTTTTAGAAATATTTTTTTGCAAATTTTTTAAGCTTAAACCGTTTTGTCATTTGAGGGGATTTTTTCAAAAAAAAAATCTTTAAGAAACTATTTTTATTCATAAAAAATTCCATTTTTGGAGGTGTTTTCAAATCGGTTCAGCTCACGTAAATCTTAATATTTTTCCGATATAATAGATTTTGTAATCCCGTCGGAAAAACCGCAACTTTTTTTTGGTGATGCAGTCTAATGTACATACATACATATGTATGTACATATGTAGATACAATTCTTGAAAACCAAAAAGCTATATATGTATATTTAATTGCTAAGATTCATTTATATACATACATATTTATCTCCCAAAGAACGAACTGGACTTTCGACTGTTGCACACTGTGCAAATGTGTAAGTAATTAGAAAAAAAAAATTTAAGCAAAGAAAAAAGGTGTGCAAAAAGCCCTTTGATGTGAATTTTAATCATAGCAAAAATATTTTATTGGACATTGTATTTTATTGAAACTATTTAGTGCATATAAATGTAAACATGATCTAACAAATACAAAATTTAATTGGCTTCTAATGCTTGTTTCAGAAATACATATGTATGCACTATGTGCAAATACATATGCACTAACTACATGCATTCATACATAACTTAAATTTTTAAAACTAAGCGAATAGCAAAAAAATGCTTTATAAACCATATTCCGCACGCACACTATTTATTTTTCATGTACGTACATACGTACATTAGTACGAGTACTAGGGTGGTCCCTAAAATATTAACATCATTGGGTACCCCATTATTTTGTTCTACATACAAAATACGGACATCCACGAAAATTTTAAAATTTTAAA
>NW_023458556.1:3812217-3813458 GCF_013731165.1 Rhagoletis pomonella
TTTAAAATTTTAAAATTTTCGTGGATGTCCGTATTTTGTATGTAGAATAAAATAATGGGGTACCCAATGATGTTAATATTTTAGGGACCACCCTAGTACTCGTACTAATGTACATATGTACGTACATGAAAAATAAATAGTGTGCGTGCGGAATATGGTTTATAAAGCATTTTTTTTGCTATTCGCTTAGTTTTATAAATTTAAGTTATGTATGAATGCATATAGTTAGTGCATATGTATTTGCACATAGTGCATACATATTTCTGAAACAAGCATTAGAAGCCAATTAAATTTTGTATTTGTTAGATCATGCTTAGTGCTTTATATGCACTAAATAGTTTCAATAAAATACAATGTCCAATAAAATATTTTTGCTATGATTAAAATTCACATCAAAGGGCTTCTTGCACACCTTTTTTCTTTGCTTAAATTTTTTTTCTAATTACTTACACATTTGCACAGTGTGCAACAGTCGAAAGTCCAGTTCGTTCTTTGGGAGATAAATATGTATATATGTAAATGAATCTTAGCAATTAAATATACATACATATATAGCTTTTTGGTTTTCAAGAATTGTATCTACATATGTACATACATATGTATGTATGTACATTAGACTGCATCACCCAAAAAAGTTGCGGTTTTTCCGACGGGATTACAAAATCTATTATATCGGAAAAATATTAAGAATTACGTAAGCTGGACCGATTTGAAAATACCTCCAAAAATGGAGTTTTTTATGAATAAAAATAGCTTCTTAAAGATTCTTTTTTTTGAAAAAATCTCCTCAAATGACAAAACGGTTTAAGCTTAAAAAATTTGAAAAAAAATATTTTTAAAAAATTTAAAAAAATTTTGAACGGATTTATTTTTTGTATGGGGAGTGATGCAGTCTAATGTACATATATTGGGGCTGAGAGATTGTGACGCAAATAATGCTGGACTGCCACACTTAACAATTTGTTCCAAGAGTAATCTATTAGCCAATACATAACGGGTGATTTTTTTGAGGTTAGGATTTTCATGCATTAGTATTTGACAGATCACGTGGGATTTCAGACATGGTGTCAAAGAGAAAGATGCTCAGTATGCTTTGACATTTCATCATGAATAGACTTACTAACGAGCAACGCTTGCAAATCATTGAATTTTATTACCAAAATCAGTGTTCGGTTCGAAATGTGTTGAATGTGTGAAAAGTTGGCAGAAAATCCGCTTTTTTATCGACAAATTTTGTTCAG
>NW_023458556.1:3813558-3821612 GCF_013731165.1 Rhagoletis pomonella
TTCTACATACAAAATACGGACATCCACGAAAATTTTAAAATTTTAAACCAATTTGTAGGTTATATAAAAATTAAATTTTTTTGTTTTTAAATAGCTAAAATTCGACAAAATTGTTGACTTTGACCAGCTATAACTATATCTATGAGTTTATGAATTTACAAGAATAAGTCCCAATATTAAGTTTTTCAAACCCCGGTAGCGACACTTATGGGTATTTAGGAGCAAAGGAGCGGAGGTATTGAATTGTATTCATACTACAGCTTCTTTTGAAAGCACAATTGCGAATTTCACATGAACAAATATTCCCAAAAATTATAAAGCAAAACAAAAACAATTTTTCCCAATTTGTTCTTGTTTTGCATGTTAAATTATGGGAACAATTTATTCACATGGCATTTTATTCAAAGCAATAACTTTTGCTTACAGTGCAGGCGGTAGCTCCAGAGGATTGGAACTATACCTTAAATGTCGCATGATTGAGGTTTACTAAACTTAGCAACATTGCAGTTTTTAATTTCAAATACACAGCTTGTTTACAAACACTTGCTGGTTGCCGTTACTGTCAATTCTACAGCAACTGACGATAGTTGTTAATCGTAATAAAAATTCTCTTTTCAGTTGCGTTACCAACTGGCAACAAAACCTTTTTTTTTTGGTAATTTTGAAATTTTCGTGGATGTCTTTATTTTGTACGTCTGTAGATGAAAATAATGGGGGCGCCATGCCAAACTTAGCTGTTGATATTTTAAGGACCACCCTAACGAGTATATGTAGTTGAATTTATTTTACGTACTACGCTATTTAATTTGAATAGATATATGTATGTACATATGTATTTATTGCTTAAGAAATGACAAACAGCCAACCAAACAAGGAATTAAAATCCCAAAATCCGCTCAAAAAGCAACCATGAATAACGGATGATGTAAGCATATATAAGACAAACAAATAAACATTCAATGTAATTCATCGAAGCTAGTCCTTATAAATTTTTAAGTTTTATAGTTTAATGTTTATGTTTACACCTGCTTAGCTGTATTTATTTGTATGTATGTATGCGTAGAGGTACATAATTAATTTCTATCCATAAAGCAGGCAAAAAGGCAATTTAAAAACTTTAAAATGTACATACGTATTGAATATTTTTGAATGTGATATGTATTTAATTTGTAATATTCCTTAGTTACATATGTTTTTTAAAAATATACTAAATGATATTAAGGCTAACTTATTAATAAATGAAATCAACAACTTCGGTTTAAGACAACACTTAACTATAATTTTTACTAATTTAAGTAAGATTTTATCATTTGCAAATGCACTTTTATCCAAATGACGAATATTTAACAAATTTTTTAAGCGACCTAGAACAGGACTTAGGCCTGGTCGAGTAATATGCCAAACTATGTTTAGAAATCTCTGCATATCTCTGGATGAAATTGTTGATTTTTTAAATTTTTGTACAAAGTTTGCAACTAAGATTTTTACGGTTTTTGATATAGAATAAATTTTATTTTTATTAAAATATAATTTAAATTAAATATCTAACAAAAAATAAGTATCTGGTCAAAACTTGTAGATATGTGGGTGTCGTATAGTTATGATAAGCACTATATATTTTAGAAATACATATGTATAGCAGCATGCAATTCAAAACGGAATAATTTTTTTCTCGAACTAGGAAAGTTTCGAATTGCCCTACACCTATCATTTCTATTATAACTTAAACTCTCTTTTGAAGTAATGAAGGAAATAGAAACGTGTTCCCAAAAAAATTGTGGGAAAAATTTCTCTTGAAGTGAACAAAAAAAAACAAAACAACATTTTCAGACCGTTAGAAAATTTGTAAACATGGTTTCGTGAATTATTCGACCGTACTTGCGATTAATACTAGGTCACTCGAAAAGTTCATTTTTACACTAACACAAAGTTATTTTTAGTATCAGTCCAAACCGAGAAGGGGAAGATTTGGTAGTTTTGATTAATCTTTTTCTCCCTTTTTTTAATACCGAAAAGCTGCCATAATGCATTTTCAGTCTGAAACTGGAATTTCTACATATTTTTTAAAGTTAATGTATAGTTTTGGTCCCGGCCAACATCGCTTAGGCGGTTTCAGCGCCAATAAAGAAGAAGAATGTATAGTTTGGTTAAATTAATGCGTCGTAAAGGGCTTTTAAATTGGGACAAGCCGAAGTTAGCGCCCTGTGGCGACCATCTTGTTTTGGCGGCCTGTGTCTAACCTGTCGTATATTATTGTATTCCATCACTTATTGGCTGCTTTTCGATTAGTGTTATCAGTTTTTGGGTATCTCCTTTAGTTCCGAAGATATTGACTAATAATTATCATAAACAGTAGAAAAAACAACGTCATTGCGAGTGTCGTGTCGATTGCAAGTCGTTTTTGAGATTCGAGTCGTATCGTGCATTAAATGAGAAAACTTGATAGCACTGGATAGTTTTCGACAATTTTCCGTCGTCTATTTATTTCGGCACGACAATAGACAATGCCAATGTTGTCGAGTCGTGCATTTTCATTTTAGTCTAATTTACGACGTACGCAATGAGGCTATGAAATAATTTAAGAATTTCGTGAACTAGAAACATTCTTCGGGACTTTGGGGAAAATCTATATGTATATATCGATATGTATATTTCTTCCTTGTTTGAGTTTTTTCAGCTCAGCGAACATATTGGAAACTACTAAACAACAGGAAACCCCAAAATTAACATAGGACCCACACAAAGCCAAAATCTGCATTAAAAACCAAGAATTCAAAATTAGAAAGCGATATTTTTGGATAATGACTTATTTCCACTATGCATTGAAATTGTAAAAAAAAATTTCATTTAAAAATTCCTATCGTTCGAGATAGTTAATACGCACAGATATTTTTTTGAATGCTGAGCTTTGTCATTAGTTCTCAGGGAAATCCAGAATAGACCTTCTTCTTTTTACAGAATGCTATAATTCTTGTCAATGGCAAACCTCCAAGTGTATTTCTGCAATGGGAAATCGCTTATCATAAAAAAACAATCGCCGCTCGGAGTCGGCGTAAAACTGTAGGCCCCTCCGCTTCATGTGACAACATCAAGGACAAATCGGAGGAGAAGCTCGGCCAGACACTAACATATGTGTAAGCGTCAATCTATTATTATAATTCTCGCCAATTTTTCTCATATGTACACTGTAATTAGGGTGGCCAGATGAGTCGAAGGAAAAATCAGGACACTGCATTTTTGAGAGTGAGCACAATCACTTTCTTTTCCATCACACTTGAGTTTTGAAATGATTGTTTTTACTCTAAATGGTAAGAATTAAGAGTTCTCAGTTGAGAGTTGTGGGATGTTGTGAAAATCATTTTCAAGGTCGCCAACAAAAGCTCAACACCATCTTTAGGTACAATAGGTGTGCTGCTAAAGATAAAACTCAATAGCATATCTTATGGTGTCTTCATTCGCCACAGTTCTGGCAACAAACCAGTTGTACCCTGACACAGTGGTTCTCTCTTTATGGGTTAGTGACAATCGAAAAATTTTGTACGTGTATTGCAGTTTCGGTCATTCGAGTTATGCAGGGATATTATTATGTGAAACATGTACAAAAAAAAAGCGCCTAACGATATGTTTACGCAGTAAAAATTTTATAAAGGGTCAGCTTTGTAAAAATGAGGATAAATGAAAACTCAGCCAGGACACTTTCATTCGACCCTGAAATCAGGACATGTCCTGATAAATCAGGGCGTCTGGTCACCCTAACTGTAGTACAACCGCATAGGTGTTTTGTGTACTCATGAAATTACTTTTAATGCGCATACGCATTAAAAATTAAACTTTTCCGATATGCCATACTTAAAAGAAAAGATTTTTTATTTTTATTTTAAGCACTATTTTTAATAAAAAAAAAAACATATATGATTGTATGTACATATATCTTGTTATAAACAAAAATTATATTTACCGAATATTTTCGATGTCGAATAAATTGTTATTTGCTTTATTTTCTATACATTTACATACATACATATGTATGCATATGTTTGTGTTTTATTTTTAAACAAAACATTTTAAACATTTTTATTAAAGATAAATAAATAATTCATTTGTTATAATAATATACCAACACGCAAATTATAAGCGTACAAAATGCTGAAATTATACAAACAAAAGCGTGAATCCAAAAATATTTGACCTGTGTAGTGGATAAAAATAATAAACTAGAAATTTATTAAGCATTATTTATGTTTGCAACAAAAAGGAATATTCAATGTGCTGACTGGACCTTTAGAATGGATGGTTCAGTCAATTCTACTAAAATATGTAAACGCTGAACTCTTCTTATGAGCAAAATTTAAATAAAACGAAAATTCCAACAGTCGCCTTCGTAGACCGATTTGAAATACTTCTGAATGTTCAAACATACATACATACATATTTATATATGTATGCTTGAACTAGGTATGTATTGAAACATGTTTATATTTAAAATAAAATTTAAATAAAAATAAATGTACAAGAATCCATTTAAAATCCGTATAAAGCCATATACTCATTAAAAATTTGCTTTGCTAAATCTCCATATAAACATACATACATAATACACTCCCAGTCATTTGAATAGCACACCCGTTTGGTCCTCAGTATGTTCACTTTTCCTGTTGTTTGTTTAATATTCATAAATTTTTTATAAAAAAGGAAGCATATTCTAAGTGTAAATTCGATTTAAAAAATGTATACAAATTTAAAGAATATGTCAACAAAGGGGTGTGCTATCCTAATGACCTGCAGTGCATGAATTAATGATATTTTTAGAAAATTTTCGGGTATAAAGTCGGGTCCAACGTTTGATGGTGGCGAATAAAGATGCCGTTGTTGTGCTATGTATTTTGCGGTATCAATTTTGGTGATCTGCATAATCATTGTGACCGTAGTATCCGTATTTTATCAATATTGGAGCTGCGAGATGTTACCCAAAGGCAGATTCCATACGACCAGCATTTAAACTGCTTGGCCTGTATGAACTTACTACTGCCGCATCTTTACCTGGCTTACGTACCATACATGATTCAGATGTTCGGGGAATATCCTATACGAAGCATACTGTTATGTGTATGTCTTTAGCAAGTATCCTATTGCAATTTGAGGCAGTTTTTTTTATCGTTTCATCAGTGTCATAACCAGGAGCTTTATTAGTTTGAATATCATTCGCTATAGTATTTTTCAAACCGTTGAGCTTGAATCGAAGGGAATTAGTCGTTGGGTTAATAATACACTGAGGGAAAGAAATTTTAAAATCAAATAGAAACGTAATTGATCTTACTATAAACGTCAACGAAAGTACTGTATATTGGTAAATATTCAATTTAATTACGCGCATATTAAAATGACCGCGTTCGTTCTGAAAAAGCATCCGTGAAGTTAATAATCAAGATAAAAACTAAAAAAAAAAAATATATATATAATTTGCCCTTTGCCTTCAGTGGTATTCAAACCCTGACCTCCTTCTTCTGGGTATCAGCCAGACATATAAATGTGCTTTCAAATGTTGAATTTCCATCAAGACTATACAGCACGATTTGTACGGACCCCTCTGCCCCTGCAAAAATCGCGACTACCCCGTGCATGCGTGTAAAAAGTACTCCCTAAGGACCAAGGAGTACTCCAAAATTAACCACAATTCATATAAAAATATGGTCCAATTAACATTGCGATGTCCATATACTCCATCCCTGCATTCTATCAGAGTAGCACAAAACTACTCCAACATATTAACAATGGCATTGTGGTTATATTTTTTCGTTTGTACACGCTTTCGTTCTTCACTTCTCAGATGCTCTTTCGAAATTAATAAAAACCAAAAACAAAAATTAAAAATTACATGTTGCCTCAGACAGCATTCGAACCCGAACATGCTGGGAGCTAACAACTAACCACGAGCATCTCTACACACTCAGCTACAGCAAGACATGCAAATGTGCTTTCAAATGCTCAATTTCAATCACATTTCGTTAAAACACGAGCAGTGATCGGGTAACAAACAATTAGATGGCGCAGAGACACGAGTTGGTCCGCTACAGCATGGCAGAGGAACACTTTTGTAAGTACTCCAATATACGACAAATAGACTACATGGTCCAACGAATTTTGCAGGGCGTATGCTGGGGATCCTTACCCTGCAGTGAAATCCCAAACTAGTCAGCAAAAATACTAGTTCACAACTAGAATTTCCTGACAGAAACCGAACTGGTTCGAAAACGCCCATACTTGTACCAAGTACAAAACGATTTATTCATGCCCTGTTTTATTTGACTAAAAAAAATATTATAACTTTTATTTGGGTATATTGTAAACCATTAAATCGAGTACGTACTCAATTATACTAGACCTGTTAAATAATAGGGGTCTTCCCTTAAACTCGTAAAAGCCTCGTAAACCTCGTAAAGATCTGTCAAAATTTGTATGGAGCTCTATTTACGAGCCCCTCGTAAAATTACGTAGCAAATTTGATTCGCAAATGACCTCGTAAACTTCAGTATGGCCGAGGAGCGGAAAATTATATACTAAAATGTATTTTATAATATTGAAAAAAAAAATGGAAAATAATAAATGTGAATAAAAAGAAGTGCAGAACGCAATCTTACTCCAACGAAAAAAATCTCCAAAATTGGACTAGTCCAGGACTATCTTACAGTCAGTGTTGATTGGACCGGTCCTTTTCCAATGACACGTCAATGCTCAAAAAAGCAGTTGAAACCATTGGCAGGGGAATTATGAGGGACTAGTGCTGGTAACAATAGAGACTATCTGAGGGCTGAACTAGGGTGAATCTGAATTGCTGCAGGATAACTACTCTTGCAAAAGGGCCATTCCATTGTGACTGGTGGGACATTTTACTCCAGAATGTGATCAATTGTGAATTTTAGCTTATACAACTGCGAAAGTTATTTTTTAACATAGAACGATATAATGTATAAAATTGCTTTAACAAAAATATCAAACGATTTCTCAGTTTTTTGTAACTATCATTTGAATTAATGTGACTGGTGGGACAATGAAAAGAACTCTTTTTTACCCTTGTACAATCAAAGATGAATTTTAGCCAAAACATGTAATCTTCACGAACGATGTTTTTGTGTTGTAAAATATAAATTATACGCTTGGGTATATAACTACGGGTGGGACAGTCGTCAAAGGTAGGTTTACAGGGCTGATAAGCTTTATTTGTTAGTAGAGGTGGACGCAGGGAAGGAGGGGGCAGCGCGGACTCCCCATTGCTTATATACCCTTGTGGTCAGCTGATTAAGTTAAGTGACATTTTGACCAGCTTTGGTTTTTTATTTTGTTTATTTAATGTTTATACTGTTCTTATAAAAGTGTAGCACATTACATAACGAGAACCACATACATAAATCCACGTTTCATGCTTCGTACAAAAATTAAATTAATTAAAAATTAAAATTTCAGAAAATTAAAAAAAAAAATACAAAACATTCTTTTCAGATTTATTTTTAAATGAATGTGAATTAATTTTTGCATTTCAAAGGAATGATAATAATTATACATACATATATAACTATATGTACATTTATTAAAAACAACAAACTCAAAACAAAAAAATCGATTTTTCAAGAGACGACTTACCAGTAGTTTGACATCATAAATATCGCCAGCTTTGTGTGAAAATTTGATAAGTCTACATTTTATGTAGCCTCAAATTTTGATATAGAGAGTAAGAGAAATTAAGGATTCAGGTACTTGTTTTATTTTTTCTCGTTTATATTCAATAAAAGATAAATTTTATAAGTCAAAAGAGGCCCCGAATATGCAATAAGGCCAAAATAATACGAAACTTTTTAACAGAGATCTAATCCTTCTGATTTGTATGGAGTTTTGCTTTGCTTTAAACACGCAAAATGTTGTAAATATTCAAAGTCCCTGTAAAATTTGTAAAAATGGACTTAGCAACTTTTCACTTTAAGCCAGCGACATGTTAAATATAAATATGGAAACATATACTACGTTTATACGCACAGAATAATCGACTTAATTGAATGCGC
>NW_023458556.1:3821712-3823762 GCF_013731165.1 Rhagoletis pomonella
ACCATGCAAGCAAGTATGGAAGGGCTTAAATTAAAACCGCTCGAAGCAAGGTCTTTAATGGAAAACTATTTCGCATGAAAAAAATTTAATTTCAAAATTGTTAGACTTAAGCTCACATATAAAATTGGTAAAAAATGTAAAATCATACTTTCATAAGTGTCGAATAATGTTTAGGATAAAAAATTTAAATATAAAAATAAACGCACAAAAGCATAAAACTTGGGCAATTAAAAACAAGCAAATTGCTAAAACGATTTTATAAACAATTTGTTTTATTTTATTGACGCTGGTTCGTTCGAAGCTTGAATCCGCCTCTTTAATCTGGAGTCCAATTTACGCAACTCATTCCTCTAGACTTGAAAGAGTGCAACGAAGCTTTATTCGCTTCGCTCTTGAACCACTCCATTTTAGTGATCCCCTACCATCTTATACGGCCCGCTGTACGCTTATAAATCTGAAATCACTTGAGTCTAGGCGATCTATTCAATCTCTGCTTTTCATATACGATGTTATTAATGGCTTAGTAGACTGTCCAGAGCTTCTTCTGCAAATAAATTTCAATGTTCCATATAGAAATTTACGCACTCATTACCCGTTTTATATTAAAGTTAATAAAGCTAATTATTACAATTATGACCCCATTTCCAGAGCTCTCATTGAACTTAATAGAATTTCCAAGAGCCTTGATCTGGACTTCGCCTTCCCGAGATCTCGTTTTGGTTCATTACTAGAATCAATGTATTCCTAATTATATACTTTAAATATCGAATTTACACTTAAGTCGAAAGCTTGTACATCTAGTCTGTAAGATTTGTAAATCATAGACTTAATAAATGAAATGAAATGAAATATATGTGATGTAAGTAATGTAAGTAAAACAAAACTATAATCGTAATAAAAGCCTAGGGCATCAGTGCTGATAAGATTCATGCATCACTAAGGGTTAATTCGTTTGTTTATACTTTTTGACATTATAGTACCTTAAAAGAGAGCCGCATTGAGTTGTCAATCACACCTTGTTTAATACACCTTGGTTGGGACTAATTAATGCCCAATTGTACCCGATTGAGAGTAATCTCGGAATACTCTCTTTAGAGATTAGTCGCACAATTTTTTGCAGGGTATCAATGCTGGGCACACCAACACAGTCTCATTTTGTCGTGGTATTAGTGGGTCGCGCTCAGTTATGGTTGCCACATTTTAATAAATGCACTTGAAGGGGTATTTTTCGTGCATGGGTCTTTTAGGCCTATTTTGATTATACGTATAGTGAAATAATGAATCTTGGAAGATTTTAGTAACTAATACTATTAGTTTATAGAAACTTTTACATACGAAAAATTTTGTACTTGTAATATTTAAATTGGTAAAACTCATTTGTTTAATACCTAGGCACCGTTTTATTAGAATCAATTTTTAAAATGCTGGCCGGCCAGATAATTTCGGTGTTTCGATTTTATTATTTTCTTATAAATAGCTATTTAGTCCTAAATATAGAGTATAACTTATAAATATTATTCATTAAGTATTTTTGGGCATAAACCAGCATTTACATTTCTCTATCGATTTCTTTAGATAGAAAAAAATTTTACTAAAATAAAGTATGCAAGTTATGCCCTTTTTTATAAAAGTCATGGGATTTATTATAAAATTAGTGAACGTTGGTCAGTATGCAGCCCTTTTATTTTTTTTTTAAATCCACACGGCTTGAAAAAAACAGTTTGCTTATATTAAAAATACGTAGGAATAACAGCATAATGGACATTGTGGCTTGTTGAAAGTTCTTTGAATTATAAACTGTAGTTCTTATATAGAGTAGCACTATTTTGTGTTTGAATCTTAGCAAAGGCACGCAAAAAACAATCTAAGAACAACACACCACTTTTTGCTTTGTGTTTTGTTTGTAAATTTCCTAAGCAAAATGTGGCAAGCGTGTGCTAAAATTACGAAGAAAAACAATCAACAGCCAAGCGTGACATAACCTTGGTGAAATCTGCAAGCAGACTGAATCGAAGTTCGCTGCTTTTCTTCCGTAACTGCCGTCCCTAAA
>NW_023458556.1:3823862-3828124 GCF_013731165.1 Rhagoletis pomonella
TAATTCTGTTTAAGTAGGCGAAATAGTTGGGCGAACGGTGAACGACAGCATCGCCCAATTCGGCGAAGTTTGCCGTTCGCCGGTATTGTATTTCAAGCATTAGTTAGGCGAATACTCTCTCTGTGTGCCCACGCCGCACATGAAATTTCATTGACTAAGTGCGTACATATCATTAAATCGTTAATAGTACCCGTTAGAGATGAGTTGGGGACTAATTGATTTCCAATTATACCCATAAGGGATGAGTCGAGACTAATTGACCTCCATTAGTACCCGTATGAGACTAGTTGGGAATAATTAATGCCCAATTGTACCCGATTGAGAGTAATCTCGGAATACTCTCTTTATAGATTAGTCGCACAATTTTTTGCAGGGTATCAATGCTGGGCACACCAACACAGTCTCATTTTGTCGTGGTATTAGTGGGTCGTGCTCAGTTATGGTTGCCACATTTTAATAAATGCAGTTAAAGGGGTATTTTTCGTGCATGGGTCTTTTAGGCCTATTTTGATTATACGTATAGTGAAATAATGAATCTTGGAAGATTTTAGTAACTAATACTATTAGTTTATAGAAACTTTTACTTACGAAAAATTTTGTACTTGTAATATTTAAAAAAATTTAAATTGATATAACTCATTTGTTTAATACCTAGGCACCGTTTTATTAGAATCAAGTTTTAAAATGCTGGCCGGCCAGATAATTTCGGTGTTTCGATTCTATTATTTTCTTATAAATAGCTATTTAGTCCTAAATATAGAGTATAACTTATAAATATTATTCATTAAGTATTTTTGGGCCTAAACCAGCATTTACATTTCTCTATCGATTTCTTTAGATAGAAAAAAATTTTACTAAAATAAAGTATGCAAGTTATGCCCATTTTTATAAAAGTCATGGGATTTATTATAAAATTAGTGAACGTTGGTCAGTATACAGCCCCTTTTATATTTTTTTTAAATCCACACGGCTTGAAAAAAAAAGTTTGCTTATATTAAAAATACGTAGGAATAACAGCATAATGGACATTGTGGCTTGTTGAAAGTTCTTTGAATTATAAACTGTAGTTCTTATATAGAGTCGCACTATTTTGTGTTTGAATCTTAGCAAAGGCACGCAAAAAACAATCTAAGAACAACACACCACTTTTTGTTTGTAAATTTCCTACGCAAAATGTGACAAGCGTGTGCTAAAATTACGAAGAAAAACAATCAACAGCCAAGCGTGACATAACCTTGGTGAAATCTGCAAGCAGATTGAATCGAAGTTCGCTGCTTTTCTTCCGTAAGTGATTCAATAATACAAGCAGGGATGCCGTTTGGATCTAAATAGATCCAATTGGATACATTTTTAGACGAATTTTTGCGGGATACTTATTTTTTCCTATCAGTATAAATGTGGATACTTTTTTAAATCGGCCAAAATTTTATATTTTCTATTAAGTTTTTTTGTTCAAAAATAGATTTTCATTAATGACGTTTTCTAAATGTTATAAAAATCGCTACTTAAGCGTGAAATTAGAGCGTTTTATTTTTGGTAAATGAAGCAATGAACATATGAAGAGATCTCTCCAAAGCAGTGTAATAAGAGCTTTAGCAGACGGCAGCGTTGATTCGGATCAACTCGGGAATTAACTGCAGTTAATCCGGATTAAGTCCCAGTTAATCCCGATCAACTCGGGAATTAACTGCAGTTGATCCGGATTAAGTCCCAAATAATCCCGATCAACGCTGCCGTCTGTTTAAGCTTTTAGGCGCAATTGTTTAGTTAGCTAACAAAATGCTTTAAGGAAGATCTTAATATAATAATAATAATAATAATGGATTGGCGCTTACACATACGTTAGTGTTTGGCCGAGCTTCTCCCCCGATTTGTGGCGTGCGCCTTGATGTTGTCACACAAAGGTCTTAATATATATATATAAATTAAATATATCTCTTTCATATCACATATCTTCATTTGTTAATATAAAAAGAAAGAAGATCTCAATATAGTTTAAAATACACTGTTCAAAAAACTAAATTTGATTTATTTAAGGAAATTTTTATGAATTTGACTGAAAAGACTTTTAATACACTCTATTTTTTTTGTTTATTTGCGCATATTAAGAAAGGTAACCATTTTCCTCTTTTAATGTGTGCAAATTTGCACACCGTGTAATAAAATTAAACACTGCCTGTTTAATTTAACATACCAAATTTGTCGCAGAGAGCAAAATAATACATAAAATGTTTAAAATAGAGTAAATGTAAGCCCCTAATGTTTATTATTTGTAGGAAATGTATTTTTAGTTTCAAAATTTTTACAACTTTAAACATTTCATGTGTATACTTATGTATATATTTTAAAGATTTCAAGTTCAAAATCGAATACTGAATATCTTATACGTATGTATATTTATACAGATTCCTGTTGAAAAATAGATATTTTTCAGTAGTAGTTTTGCACACACCTTTCATAGTGTACAGTTACAAATGTAACATATTAATTACTATTTTTTATACTTACTTTGCAAAATACTTATGTATAAAAGATGTAATTTATAAACTGAAATTACAAATGTTTGATTTTATGAAATATAAAAATATATATACACGTATTCCTAGTCCTTAGGATGGGTTAAATTATGTCTTATTCTTCAAAATGTTTGGTTTTCTTACAAATTATGAGATGGATACGTAAAAAAAGAAAATTGGATACATTTGGATACATTTTTGACTTGGTCGGTGATACATTTTCTTGGGACGGCGCGGCAACACTGAATACGAGGTTCGATAAACTGACAGTTGTCTCTCGCACTGCTCCCTTAGCAGTGGCGCCGTGTTGCTTCTTTGCAAATTTACATGGAAACAGTGCACGATTGAGAGAAATAGAGATTGCGCCAATCGCGGTACCGCTAATCCGCAAGAATGATAGAATACAAGATTGCGCCGATCAGAGAAGATTTTGGAGAATAACTTTTGTGTGACGTCACACTGGTGCAATTGCGAGAGAGAAATGCCAAAACGTGAGCAAGAATGGAAGAAGAAGAAAAAATGTTGCAAGGGAAACGTAAACAAGTTGCACAAGTGTGACGTCATGCAAACAACGATTCTGTCAAATTCATTAAGAGAGGAATAGCGGTCCGAGATCGGCGCAACCTTTGTATTCTCTCAATAGTGGCTAATCCGCTCTTTGTGATTTTGACAGAATGAGCTGTGTGCGTAATCTTGGTGCAATTGTTGAATGTGAGCATACGAAAAAAACCACATAACAATTCTAATATTTGTGCGTTAATATTTCTGCGTGGTTTTAAACAATTATTGACACATTAAAAGGCAAAACGAAGTGTACAGTGGCAAAGTGTAATAGTGAAAACAAAAGGAAAGCGTGCTATATAAGTTATTTTTTCGTTTCCTACGGACGCAAACCTGGCGAAAAAGTGTAAGCAGTTCTGCCGGGGAGGACATGCATTAAACACCAAATCCAGCTTTGTGCTATGTGTGTGAGCTATGAGCTTCTACATGGAACTATGTTGGCCTTTCCTTGGTGAACAGTGTTGCCGCGCCGTCTCAAGAAAATGTATCCCTGACGAAGACAAAAATGTATCCAAATGTATCCAATTTTCTTTTTTTAAATATACATCTCATAATTTGTAAGAAAACCAAACATTTTCATGAAAAATACATAATTTAACCCATCCTAAGGACTTGGAATACATGTGCATAAGTATTTTGCAAAGTAAATATAATAAATAGCAACTACACTCTAAAAAGAGCATGTAAAACTACTACTGAAAAGTATCTATTTTTCAACAAGGATCTGTATAAATATACGTATAGGTTGTTCAGTATTTGATTTTGAACTTGAGATCTTTAAAATATACACATAAATACACATATATAGAATGTTTAAAATTGCAAAAATTTTCAAACTACAAATACATTTCCTACTAATAATAAACATTACTTTATTTTAAACATTTTATATGTAATTTTGCTCTTCTGACAAATTCGTTATGTAAAAGTAAACAGGCAATGATTAATTTTATTACACGGCATGCAAATTTGCACACATTAAAAGAGGAAACTGGTTACTTCTCTCAATATGCGCAAATAAACAAAATTTTTTTAGAGTGTATTTAAAGTATTTTCAGTAAAATTCATGAAAGTTTCCTTAAATAAATTAAATTTAGTTTTTTAAACTACATTGAAATCTTCTTCCTTTTTAAATTAGCAAATGAAAATATGTGATATGAAAGAGATTACTACAGAAAGAGTATA